>NW_024067095.1:0-197691 GCF_015039405.1 Cantharellus anzutake
TTCTTCTCCCGCTCTTTGCCCCGACGCCTGTAGCCCCGGTCTCCACATCTAGGTGACGCCGATCCACCTATTGTGGCTCAAGTTCTATCTGGAAAGTAGTGGACTACGTTCCGCAGCAAAACGTCCTCATTGTTAGGCCCAAGGTCTTTACAGAATTCGTGATGAAGAGCTCTATATTCAAAAGGCAGCCAGCGAAGGTCTCGCACAATTTTAGTGCGTGCTTACGTGCGTGATGGGATTCGGAACTTGTAACAGAATGTCGAGAACTTTCCTGGACTTCCTCCACCAGATTTCAGTATCAAGCTGGACAGATCCTATCGCTAGAGCACGGGAGGAGTTCGAGTGACAATCCTCCATTAAAAATATGGAAGTTGGACAAGATGTCGACGCCACTCCACCCTCGGTTCAAGGCCCACTGAAGTCCCTGCTTCTGGGTTCCGAGTGAGCTAAAGAACCAGGTGCGACAACGCTTTCACCCCCCCCCCCTCCCTACCAGCCGGAAACACCCAGTAGTGGACTCAGTTTTCCCAACGATCGGATGAGTTTTTCGCGAAGAGCATGCTGCGCTCGAGGCTCAAAACCAGAGGAATCTGGACGGTTGATCTCACTGATCCTAGGCACGAATCGAAGGGTGGTCGATCTTGTTGCCTTGAAGTCTATGGGACTAATCATACATTCGTAGGGTATGCGAGAATTCTCATGAATTCGGTCATAAGCAGAGCCGTTGGCTCAAATCCTCCCGCACCTGTCTACCTCCCAGCCACTGGGGATCGGGCTAAACCAATTTACTCCCGACTGGAGTTTGAGGTATGACGAATTGTCCTTCGTTGAGTAGTTGTTGGCCTGATGTCCGGACGTTACATGAATCAGACGATCGAGGAAACTGAGAAAGGTGAGGTGAATCGCGAGGGCGTTCGTGAGATGGGACTCGAGGCCCCTGGAATAACCCCAGTTATAAGTGCAAAGTCAACGGCGTCATTGACGTCGATGGAAATAAGCTATGGGTCCCGAGGAACACATGCTTTGATGTCGAGTCTAAGTGTTGTCCACTAGTAAACAACGGAATGAAAACTCAATACACATTCCTGAGCCGTTTGGGTTGCCCCATATGTAGCTCCCATAAAGTCACTGACATGCTATAATATTGAGAATACGAAACATCTACGTGTCAAGATGTATTGCAACCCCTAAGATAATATTGTGTGGACCCCATACGAAACCACGCCATCGAGGGATTCTTGATATATATTCACGCTTGACACCATTATGAAAGCCACAAGTGAGCGGTCCACCCAGCACCACATCGAACGTGGCCACCTTATATTTAATAGTCATGTATGCGCCATGTCCTTGCGCCGCTGGCCCATTGTCGCGGAAGGGCGCAATGCTTGGTGGGCGGTAAATTAGCCATGACAGTCGGAGCCGGCCGGCACGAGAAGTTACAGCACTGCCACCGAAAGGTTTGCTCAATCTTCCTACTCGATCCATACACCTTTGGTACGACCCCAGTACGACCCCAGTTAGGCACATTATCGCCCTTCATTGGGGTAGAGTGTCCAGTGGCATGTCGACGGGTCCTAGTTTTTTCCCAACACCAGCCCTCGTAGGTTAAAAATTTCCAATTTCTGGAGCCTGACTACCTGATGACCTCTGTGCACATCGGCAGGACCATTCGTTCGCCGGGATAACGGCTGGGACCGTCGCAGTTTGCTGCGTGCATCCGCTTGATCTCCTCAAGATCAAATTCCAGGTATCAACGTCGCCACCACCCGGGAATTCTAATCCTTTGAAACAAATATACAACTCCCTTACGGGCATCAAGCGCGACTCTGGGTGGAAGGGTTTATATCGAGGTATTGGTTCCAATGTCGCAGGGAATGCAGCAGGCTGGGGCTTGTATTTCTGGCTGTGAGCAATCGTCGGGTGTCGGTTCCGCGTTTAATTTTGACATTCGCTGTTAGCTACACTATAATAAAGGGTCGATTAGCAACGGACGGCTCAGAGAAGCTCACTTCGGGAGATTATTTGTTAGCATCTGCAGAAGCCAGTTCGCCTGCTCGATCCTTTGCATACTCGTCTCAAAATAATTTTCTTTGCCTCTAGGCGCCATAACAGCGGTGCTTACTAACCCTCTATGGGTGGTGAAAGTTCGAATGTTCACTACACGTGCTGATGCTCCAGATGCATATAGAAGCGTGGCACGTAAGGGCTTATTCAGCCACCAGACAACTCAAACTAATTCCCTTTAAATCTTCAGATGGCTTAACATCAATCGTTCGCACCGAAGGTGTGCGGGGTCTCTATAGAGGGACTTCCTTAGGGCTCTTCGGCGTCAGCTCGGGGGCTCTACAATTCATGGCGTACGAACAGATGAAGAATTTTGCTTTCTACAGAAAACGGCGGAGAATTGAAAGCAAGGCGGAATGTGGAGGGAAGGTGAAGAGAAGCTGGTACGTTTGTCCGAGTTTCACATCTATCAGCGCATCGATGCCGGTCATTTCTTCGACCCATTTACATTTGTACAGTCAAACGCCACATATACATTCGTGTCGGCTGCTGCTAAGCTCCTTGCGCTTGCTTCTACATACCCATACCAAGTCATCCGCTCTCGCTTGCAAAACAACGCTACAAACCACCTCTATCCAAATCTCCGTACCTGCACTCGTAAAACATGGCAGGACGAAGGCTATCGGGGATTTTATAGGGGACTAGGGACGAATCTTATTAGAGTGTTGCTGGAACGTGCGGTCACCTTTGTCGTGTACGAGAATGTCGCATGGTTACTGAGGACAACTGCCATTCGGAGACAACGGGAGAAGTGACATCAGACGAGTAGAATGTGTTCGGCGTGCGCTCCAGATGGTGTATATATACTCATTATGCGAGTACAGACGATGCAAACCGATACGTGCGCGCCCATCAGACGATCGCTGTGATGTCTGAGGATTATGAAGTCAACAATATTCCGCATTTCCAGACAACACTATCTGCGCCATTCATCGCCTGCATGTATTTGGCCTCCTCTTCCTTTCCAGGTCAGAAATTCACGATTGAAAGTGAGAACCTTAGAAATTTGTTCACGGTTCCATGACGTACATAGAATGTCACAAAGTGCATCAGCTGTGAAGTGCTTCCACTTCGCCTGTGTGATGTACTGCCAGAATTCGCAGCATCCGAGGAACCGGCAGTGGGGGGCATCTGGTAATACGATACTGAGCTCATCGATCCAATTATGAGCGGACGGGGACGCGATTTATGGAATTAATGGACAAGGAATAGCCAATGATCATGGACCGTGAACGAAGAAGCCCTCAATGACGATAGTTTTAGCACCTCAGAGGGCCGTGGAAACATAACCCACGCATCTGAAATTCAGCTGAACCGCGCTGAAGGTTGGGATAACAACAGGTGTGATATTGTTGCCCATGTTTGGATGGCAGTCAAAGTAACTCCGATCCTGAGGTACATGCCTGGCGGATTTGACGATTGTTGATGATGATTTCATTTCAAGTACGCCTATATCGGCGTAATATTTTAGTGAACTCGGGTGATAATAGCAACTGTTATAACCGCTACCTCCGGCGCGTGCGCAAGCGCAAACCCTTGCGACGTCGCATTCCACCTCGGATCGCCTCTACCAACCTGGTCCCGCTTCTTCCAGAAATCATCCCAATTGTGATGCATGACTTGGAGCTTGAGAAGAGCGGTCACTTTTTTCGATGGGAGTTTGATGCGGAGAGATTTATGACACATTTGGATGAGGCCGCACAGCAATTGGAACCCTCTCGTCCTTACCTCGTCAATTATGCCATTGGGCTTTGATCACACGACAGCCTGAGATTTATCAGCGTCTAACGGCGAAGCTGATTCATTTACATCGAAATCATTGGCCAACCTTGTGGACTTTCATGGCGATTAAGACCATCTTCGAAGATGGACGACAACAGAAGTGTGTTTCTTTTCTTTTATTTGGTATTATTTGATGTCATCCTCTAGGCAAATATTGGGAAGGTTCGGAATAAGCACACGTATGCTAATTGCTAGTTTGACATTCGTTTGCCGCTTTCCACAGTGTTGTCTCACGAAAGTGAGCCAGGTTCTTTGAGTTTTGTCACGTATCTTAGTTTTATGTAAACGATGCATCTCGTTTCGACTCATTGGATGGTCAAGGTCCCAATATTGAAAAGCTTTGCTCTATCCTTCGCTGGCGGGTATGTGAGTGTGGTCACCCATCAATCTAGTCCACCTATCTTTTGTGAGCAGTTTTCCGAGTGCCAGGTGTTTCACGAAAAGCCAGGGAACATCACAACAGCACAGGATGCGTCTCATGCCCTGTCCTGTTGATGTTCGTCAAAACATTCAACCGTGAGAGATGGCACGCATTATCGCTTCCGGATGCTGACCATCTGGCTCAGGGCAGCCCAAGGCGATCACTCCTTGTGCGTTCCGATAAAGCCCTGCGTCCGACCTTGAACGGGATTGGTTTTGAAGTGCACGGTATCCTGTTGCCAGGGGGATCAAACACCACTCGTCCGACTTGTAATATTTGAAAGAAATTTGCTTTCCTCGGCATCAACTCCATGTAACATTCCGTAGTGTTCTAATGCAGTCAACTTGATGGTGTTTCCCAAGTGAGATCACTAAGACTCCATTTGATGTGAAACTACAGACAGGCGCCTGTATCCCAGGCGTGGCCCAGGATTTCCTGGACCTGGTACTCCTGCTCGGAATCTTCGCCAGATTCGCGTAACTTTCAAATGTTCCAAAGGCGGTACACGCAGCCAATCCCCCGCCCAAACATGTCTAATGTTTCGCGAAAAACGCCCATTATCACAGAATGTCCTCCAAACTTCGGAGGTTAGGTACTCGGGAATTACAAGCCGTGACAAGCAATGCGAGAAGGTCAAAAGGATGTTCGAGGTAGGCGAGGATTTCAATTGGTGTTTCGGATAGTGAGGCCATGAAGTCAAAGGGGTCCTTGTAAAGAGAGGACAAAGTTCAGGCTTCAAGCGGCAACATATTGTATACATGTATTATGTAGCCACTGACAGCCATGTGCTCTAGAAAAGGTCACTGGCCTACTGGTCTGGCAGTTATCGTATACGTACATTTTATTTATGTGGTCTTCCTATCTGCTTCGCAGCTCAGCCCTTGGCAAAGATCTTGTCTGCGCTCACCCCTACAATATCCGCGGCGCAACCTTTATCTAGCACCTTAGCTGCGATCACAAGTCGTCGGCTGCTATTTTATTCGCTACCGATTTGACCCCCAACCGCGTTTGATAACTCGTACGACGTGTCTCTCACGAAATGCTGTTACTATAACGACCAGTTTGTCGCATGTCGCACGAAGATTTTGGATTGAATTGATTTGGTGCCTCCGGCAACTCCCGGAGGCCGTGGGAACAAACTAACGGTCGTTGGTGCCACGTACAGCAGCAGGGTTGACAAACCATCGTAGGTCCAAAATTGATCGCTTTCATGATTGGATCAATCACGGCTGTCGCGATGGCACTTACTAAACATCGTACTTTAAGCTAGGGTTCTCCGAAAACATACGGGATTATTCTAAGTGGACGAAATCTGAGCGGAAAGGCGGCGTCCATTGGCAATGATCGATCGACCCTTCCCAGGGTAACAGATCAAGAAGCAAAACCTGGCAACTCTTTGCGATATTGCAACTTGGCCATATCCAACTACAAATTCCGGCATTATCGCTGGCTCCAATCAATCCAGCCTTTGGAAACAAGCACTCACTCATAAATTGGAGGATGGGCGGTGCCGCTAGATTTGACTTATGCTGTATTAACCATCTGCACGATGACAGATGTCATCCGACAACACAATCTAAAAGATGGCCTTAAAGGGGCTCCAGCACTAAGTCGATACCATCAGGCAAACACCCAGATGGTGAGGACGAGAATGCGAGTAGTTCGGTCCAATCATCATGCGGCAAGAGTTCGAGTTCGAACAATGAAAATGATGAACTAACTTGCGCATGCCCTTCGCTGCACGCTTATAAAGATAATCACCTTGATCGTGATTTTGGTATATTCAGGCCCTCGTCAGGCAGGAGACCCGCAGCTTCGACACAAACTATAGAGTCATGATGAGCTATCGCGCTGGCACATCACGACTCTGTTCTGATAGAGACTGGTGTTACACCTAATCACTTTCCTGACCCAAGGGCAAAAATGGGGCTGCACGAAATCACATAGCCAACCATCAGAGAGTGCAGCCGTTTGGACTCGTCCTACACTCCTGGGTGTGAGTACTACAAAAAATCGCATCCCAGTATGCGTCAGTGTGACCCCTTTGGATTGCATAGAAACACGTCCAGTCCTAAAAGGCACAGCGAGCTAACCAAAAAAAGAGGACAAGTAAGGTAGCCCAGTGATGAAACAGGCATGCGCAACATCAAAGACTCCGCTACGCAGAATCAAGGGCAAACTCCGCAAATATCAGCTCGTGATCAGAACAGATGTTCTTTACTTTCGCATTTTTGATTCTTTGTATATTGAAGCGATGAGGAAGGTAGCCTTATGTAAGTAGCGACTGTTTGCGCTCGGTTCATGGCACTGCGCGCCGTCGAGGTTTATCATTCTGCCGTATTTGCTCGCCCCGATTGCGCCCTCTGCTTCTCTATCTGTTGTTTTTCATATCTGATCAATGACTTTGTGACTGTGGTCGCAGGGTGTACAATTGACCGGCCATATCCAATATATAGATACCGTCCGATTCAACCATTTAGTGATCGAGGCAGCACGTCTTTCCTTTTCGTGACTCCAACTTGTTTTCGTTGAAGGACGCGGCTACTTATAAACCATGGCAATCATCCCAGATGGAACGGCAAGTGCAACATCGTGGAGGGAACGCCTCTCTCATCGGATCTGCGCTGACATGTGCTACAATCCCGTTTCAAACTCCAGTATTACATCAAAAGCCTTTTACCACCAGGAGACGATGCCGTCATGAATTCTACAGGTCACGTAGCAAACGCAGGCTCCATCGGTGTTCATCGATCGTCATTACCCGCGGCGCTACCCTCATTCAAGGTATGTCTTCCCCTTCCGCCTTTGCGGTTCACCAATGTGTTTACAATTGGTTCGGGAATGTTCTAGCATACCATAAGGTTTAGTCAGGACACAGGAGCGTACGCCATTTCCGCACCTCATATATATGACGGTGCATTCGAGAGAACTAGACCGAGCCCTGATCATCCTGATTCCATTTTCTGTGCGTGGGTCCATCCATCACACAGTTCTTCCATTTTGACTTGTGATGATGTAGATGATCAACTGAGCAACTTCAGAGAATGGAAGATCACACATATCACGAACTCCATGTTTAGGTGCCTCCGTTTCCGTTATCAGGCATGCCTTGTACACTGACATATTCACTTCGTAAAAAGCATCTCATTACCGGATGGCAGATTGTGGGAACGGAGACCGTCCGATCGTTTGGTAAGCGCATTGAGATTGGATCAGACATCAAAGCTAATGTGAATGTCCACAATTCGGGGCGTGCTAATAGGTAAATCTTATCAAGACTCCAGTTTCCCAAGCTACAGCAGTATGTGTACGGAAACTGTGGTCTGCAGTGGCGGAAGCTGAGTGGGTTACGTCGACTCCCCTGGTAGTGGACTTTTGAAGATCCGGAAAGGCCGGGTCACCGCATTCCCCCACTTGATGAGCCCAAATATAGCAAGTCAAAGGCAGACATAAATGCAGATGCACAGCGGCGAGCTCAGGACTATCTCAGATCGGGCGGAATAGATCATAGTGCCGAACCTGTCGCTTCGTAAGGGGTTTTTGACTTGTGACCTCAATCAAGGATACGATGAACTCATTAACGGGTTTAGTATGAGACGGATGTTCTTCAAGAACAGGGGGACAGGGGATAGGATCACGTTCGAGAAAGGAGAGCATAATGGAATAGCCGTCTCGAGTTCCGAACCAACTGCAGCGGACTACGATACCCAGGAGGTGCGGTCTCATTATTGTTATTAATGATCCACTCGCTTTCAGTATGCTGAATTTGACTTCGACAAAGTGGGAAGTTGAGCTCGTGGGTGATAATTATCGAATTCGGAATCCTAAGTCAGAGAGATATATCCTGTCCTGGATTTCACCTCCTACAACCGATCTGCCCGTCCAAGCCCTTAGATCATTCCACGGAGACGAAGCGCTTGGAAATGAACTACCAGATAGTCTTTGGGCAATTCGAAAGATTGCCGGAGAGGAATCATACGTACTTCTGGTACCCGATACTACTTTAGCCATTTCTCAGACGGACGACCCTGAGGCTAATGTGAGCCCTGCGTATCGAGATATAGCCCTGACCAGCCCTTAGATAAAACCTTGCGTAGGTTCGCCTCAAATACATAGACGGCGATACATCACAGAAAGTACGTACATCTCCAACAAGTGCTCCCACATGTATACCCATTTTTGTTGACTCGGCAGTGGGAGCTGGTTGATGTGTGATGGAGTTTGGGAGGTTTTCTGTTGCTGCAGGTCACCGGGCAGGTCGATATTGGCGCAGCCCTCGCCTCGGCTCACTTTTCATTTCCTTTCAAGATGGTGATCCTGTACAACATTTTGTTTTCTGCTTCACAATTCATAAATACGAACACAAGGGGCAGTCTGTTGGTTGTTGTCCTGCACGAGGACGGCCATAGAACGCGGTTTTTGTAAACCCGCTGCAGACGAAGAGTTATAGACAATGACGGTGAGATGATTACGAAGAAGTTTGCAAGTAATCCCAACTAGGAGTTCTAGGAAGAGATGAAAGCTGTATAGGGCCATCTACCCCTGTATCGGGGTAGTCCGGCCACTGATATCAGGGATATTATTCTGAGCCGGGTCGGAGCAGTTGGCAGTTGCACCTCTTGCCGCGCGTTTTTGACGCCATCTCATTCCACGCCTCCGTTCAAGAAACATGAGAGGAAGGAGGCACAAGGGAACGCTAACAATGACCATCTAGACCAATTCCCAGGATCAGACGAGACACAGTTCACGACAAGTTCACGAGAAGGGCTTAATATCAGATCACGCACCATCGCTGGGCCCATTCCCACGGCGCGGCGAAGCGGATCGATGATCGCGATAGCAATAGCCCCGATCAGGGAGCGAGTCTGTAATCACCCATCCGGTAAAGTCGGAGTAATCTGCGGCCGTGGTGAATTCCCCACTTACCAGGTAGATCTGTAAGGATGTTCACAAATCACTGGGCTAGAACACAGACATGAGATGCTTACATTGGCGGCAATGGATGCTCCCTCTCCAGGATAGAGATCCATTAACAGCACAGTAATAGACTGGCTCGATGCGACCTGACCAAGGCCCTCTAGAAAATCATCAGAAGCTGCACCTAACAGAGCGGTATGACGTACGGAAGAACTGAAAGATGAGAGGGACAGCAAGATGGACTTTAAAATGTACAGACCATCCATAGGCTACGATGCAGGACCAAAGAACAAGGTCGTCTAGGATGGAAGGGTAAGTGGTTGGCTCGACGATGGCAAAAGCGAGAATATTACAAATCGGAGACGACTTGAGCCTTGCATGTTCAAGAGGGAACCGGAGCATCTCTTCTTCTGACAACGATTTCTTACCATTCTTTATATCTCTCAGTGAATTTGGAAGATGCTCTTCGCGATCGTAACGACGATCCCGCATGTAGCTTGCGAGAGTAGAGTGGAAATCGCGATCGATCAGTCTTCCAGCTATGACACTGCCCACAGCCATTCCAGTACCAAAGGGAAGACTGTTGGAATGTCATGGGTCCTTGGAGTGTAGCCATGGCCATGGTTGCTTACTAGCAAAGACCTGCATCACTCGGACCCAGCCCATATGTATCCTGCATTATGGTCGCGGTGGTGGCCGTCTATAAGAACGATTGTCAATGGGGACGTGACGAAGTCGAAATGGGTTACATACGACTATGTACATATTCATGAAGTTCACTCCATTGAAAAAGAGAAGGATTGATACGTCTTTCTCGAAAAAATAGTGAAGCGTGCGCAGCTATGGGAGGAAGTAAGTACTGAATCCCATGTTGTGAGAGACCTTAAAAGGCACCAGATGAACGGTTTTCTTCTGCTCGACGAACATCTTCCGTTCATGTTCGGCAGCTAACATCAACTCAGTCCATGGTTCCTCCTTGCCACCCCGACAAATCTTCCTGCACATATCCAACAGTGTCATGCTGATCCCGCTTGAAGGAATGCTCCCATTTCCTCGAATGGTTCGCAATGTCTCCGGGAGAAACCAGAAGTGAAGCACAAGACAGCATGCAGTGAAAATTGACAAGAACCAAAAGACTGCTCGCCAGCCAAGGTAACGGTCGATAAACCCTCCTATTACTGGCCTGTTGGAGGTTTTGAGGGAAAAAAATGCATCAGATCGCGAGCTCGCTGCGTACCCCAGGCAAGGCCCTAGCATCGGACCCAAATTCACCATTCCTGAACCGCGCGGCCGAAAACTCTTAATGACCTCGACTTTCAGCCCTATCACTAAATAAATTGCTCACCCATAAACATTCCACGTTCCGAAGTGGCAGCAATGTCACTCACGATCCCGCTCCCTGAAGAGCACAGATGGTGAATATTTTTTGGTGTACTGAGTAGCAGAATGACACACCAAGGGGGATGACAACGGCACCGCCTGATGAGGAAATACACCGCAGTAGCACAAGAAGCCAGTATTTGGGCGTTGGAACTAACGCAAGGCCGACAGATGTAGACACAACGAATGCGAGAGAAGTGAGATAGACAGGCCTGAAGGATGGGTTGATTGTAGAGTTAGAGGGAAAGGGCAGTAATTGATACCTCCTCCCATACACCTCTGCCAACGTTCCCCACAGGATAGGAGCTGTGATCATGAGAAAGTGTCCAGAAATATGCCAGCCGAGAAGTATGGGAAGAAAATGACGCACTTATTCCCTGGAAAATCATATATGCCGTCACAATCAGGCTACACGGAAGCAGTGATAAATAAGATTGACAATAAAGTGAAGAAGAAGAAGCAGACTTTATCTGCTGGGTTGTCTTGTGGAAGGCTCTGACTAATTGAGGGATGGCGATGTAAAAGATATTTCCAGCGAGAGGCGAAATGAGACCAGCATAAGCGGCAAGGAAAACAATAAGCCACTTGTGGTGGCGGGAGAATACCGAGTAAGGTAGGCTTGTGGGGTCGTTGAGCTTGGCAGCTTCAGCACGCCGGATGCTACTCGAACGAGGACATAGATCCACCTGGGAGGCTTCTGTTCCAGGTGTTGAAAGTGACGAATGCAGCAGACGCGCCTCCTTGCCACACATGCTCAAAACAAAGACCAGAGGCAGCTGAGGAGATTAGATGACCAGGCAACGCATGGGTCGACTTTATAACCCTCGCAGCGGGCTTCAGCTTCATGCGCGGGGATAAACTATCAGGGAATGATTTTGAGGGACTTTCTTGGGGAAAGAAAGCAGACGACTGGATAATCCCATCATTATGATACCTTGCATAACCAGGTTATTCAATCCCACTCCACTAAATCAGAATCAATAACGATATTCCAAAAGACCAGGTTCAGTCCTCTCCGAATGTCTTCCACAACCTGCAATAGATCCTTAATGGATCCTGCGGCTTACGATTTTGAACAAGAAAGACCACCTCCAGTTCCCTGAGTGTTCTTAAATGCTTTCAAGTCCAGGAACACCCAAGAGTGCTCCAGGGCTGGGTGACTTTCTGCCAGGTCCGCGGATCCGTCGGATTTAATTGGTGACCGTGATACATGACCGAATTGATCACGTACTCGCGCCACATAAGCATAAGCTTAAGAGTAACTCATTACGCGCATTTCGGGGTTCGGGGGTACAGAACCCTTGAGGGTGGCATGAGCCCTCGGGAGATTGGTCAGGTGCGGAACTCTTCCCACGCCTGACCAGTCTTGTTTCGGTCGACTTCCAATGCACAGTTGTCCCCCAGATTGTCTGAACGCAACCTCCCACCACCGTTGCATCCCATCTCAACCCGGGCCGTTCCCCACTCACCACGGAAATTGTTGTGCAAACGTGTCTATATATAGTGGCGATCCGCTTCCCCGCTGGGACGTTTGCACGCATGTACATGGTCTTTCGCTGAGGCATACCAGGACGAGCACTTTTGCGTGACGTCCACTGTGCATGTTGTGCTGGATGATCGGAAGATAATGGCACAACATAATGAGGCGCAAATTGGCAAGAGCAAGGGATATATATCCGCCTTGATGTCGAAGGAGTTACATCTTCGTTCGGCTCCTAACTACTTGTTCTAGCTCTGCGATTATTATTCCTTCATCGATGTTATTTGGGTAGGTCTTCCCCTTTTTGATCTTGATCTGGGAGAACCCCAGCGATCTGGCCCGCCCATCATACGTTATCTCCGCAAGATATTTTGGACTCCTCCCCCCCCCCCCTTGTGCGGGAAATCCTCGTCCAATAGGCTATCTCACCAATTCGATCTGGTTGGTGTTCATTGGGACAAGGGCTCATAATTACTCGACCATGGCTTGGATAGTTTACTCTGCGCACATGCACTGATTTCGAAAATTAACTGCAAGGGGAAATATGTTACTGTGGAGGGCTCAGTGATAGACCCTCGATAAAGGGAAAGAATTGTGTTCAACAGAAAACTAGATAAGAACGTGTACCCAACTTGGGCGCCAACACACTGCCATGCAGCTGTGTCCGAAGTGGCAAGAATGTCCCTCCACTCGTGACGAACAGCTGAATTCTACCTTACCTTATGGAAATTTACCACTGAGAGGGAAGTAAGACATCCATTGTTGATGCCATAGTGATTTTTCTTCATTAGATGATACTTAGCGCTGCCTGTTGGGGGTCCCGGAGTAAAAGGCACGTCTTAACCTAGGAACTGATCAAACTCGGTAAGAGGTTTCAAAATTGTAGAATCAATCGACTTCTGAGATTCCCCTATTCTGTTAATTGGCATTATGCGAAGCCATTTGGGTCAAATTAAAGCATGAGTGGGGCTTTGTCAAACAGCGAGGCATTTTCATCATCCTCGTTAACAGAAATCTCATCCACGGGATTAAAAGGGTCCTCCGCCCTGCCACATGCCACATCGTGATACTGTGGCTAACACTGGAGGTATATCCATTCTATGCATCGACCCAAGAACTTTGGTCATGTACACACCCTACCACACCCGCAGGCGGTGGTAGACCTCTTAACCTGCCTTCTCTATGTCATACCTCCCCCAGAAGCGCCGCACAGGATTTCGATAGTTAACAGTGCATGCAAGTAATACTGGCTTGCTGACTAGGTACGATTTGCCAAACTTGTTGCAGTGGCAATAGCCAGTCTTTCTCTGTTTCAATACTCCAGTGTTCCAGCATTGTATTGGAATTCAGACTATGTCGCGTTAGACTGCGACAAGAATTACACATGAGTTATAAAGTAAAAGATAGAAATAGTTCTCACCTCAGACTCGAATAAGAGGTCTGAGGGAGAAAAGTCTAAGAATTTCTCTCTTATATACGCGACATTCCTGAGTGGCAACGTCGTCGTACAAAGGGAGTTTTAAGTTGAATAAGAAAGGGCAAAACGCCCCCAACGCCTCAAAGCGCCCCAGAATAACCGCTACGAATAACCGCCACACAACTTCCCGATGTAAACAAAGTTGGTATTCTAATACATTGATCCTCTTGTTTTTTGTAAGCTGTTTCCAACTCTTCTTGTGTACTGAGCCTAAGTATCTCTGTATTCTGCAGCTTCTACTTCGTCCATATGATGTTCATCCTGGTAAGTTACATCTTCAGTGCGGAAGCTTAACTTCGGAGCGTATTATGCTTCTAGCTTAGCCGCTACTTATTGACCGTAACGGGAAGAGCGCTCCCTCTTCCTTTCCATCTGCGAAATGATTTGCCCTTGTTTTACATAACATTCAAACTCAAGGAACGTGGGAGTAATTATATTAACGACAAATCCCACTTCGTTACGATGGCATCAAGAACAATATGGGATCACACTCGCTCAGGAGCACTGCAATATAACATAGGGGAACATAGCAGTTGCCGTTCAGAATGTAACGTGTTACATGTGATCGTGTATCGTTGATGGTCAAAGAATGAAGACATGCATTAATTCATACACGTGCATGGGTTATAGCACTGGTACCGAGCTACCAATGCAAAATGGTTGAAACACATTTACTGGCACTAGCTGTGCGGATTAGCAGTAAGGTACCACCGTGACCCCACATGGACCTTTCCCCCCTAATTTCCTTGGTTGGATTCATTGTTCATGAACGCAGACGTGAGGGCCTAAAAGCCACTTTTCACGACCTCTCTCTCTCTCCCGTAGCTCACTTATCTTGAACTGAGGCGAGATGACATCCTTTGACGCCGTCTTCTACACCGTCTGAATATCTCTCCTCGCGCTTACCCCACTACAATGAATCTAGTTCACTTATCTTGAACTGAGTGAGCGCTTACGTTATGCTAACGCGATTTGCAAGATGGGGTGTTATCGTTGTGGGAGCCGTTGCTGTGGTTGCTTTAGTAGTGGCTGGGATGCTGCCTACCATGTGCATGTGGTTGGGGAAGTCCGGAGCTCGGGATTGAATTGATGGTGGTTGGCGGATCTCAATCATTCATTGGTCTGGATTGAAAATTTCCGATTGAATGTCGCCAGTACCTCTGGTGCGCACATGTCATGCCCTTGGCGCTCGCCGAAGTCTGCGGGTAATAGAAAAAAAACCACCTCATTTCATCTCGTGTTTACTGGCTATTTTCTTGTAGCGACACTATGGACAAGGTACAGTAGTGTATCATGGATCAGAGTAAATGTGGCATGATGTTGTAGTTCCGTGACCATGCATATCTTGGCTATGCTCTTCTCCTACTTCTTCGCTCCCAAATCCTGGGCAGTGCCGGCTTACTGTGCCCGTCTCCAATGGTCCTATCAACATCGGGTGCCCCCGCTGTATAACGTTCACGCTTTCTCGGTTTACCGCGACCGGTCCAATCTCCAAAAAGTGCGACAAGTTCGCAGTCATTGGAAATCATGTTCTTATCATCAATGGGGAGCCGTAAGCCTCAAATATCGTTTCCTCTGCACCAGCCCCCCAATTGGTTCATTGTTAGCTATACTTTCCGAACAGCGCTGTGCGATCATAAGAAGCAACTTACAAAATTATTAAGGGCTACATTCAATCTCCCCAATTACTTATTTCAAAACCACAGAGATGTATATAACGCCATGTAACAAGTCCTCGCAGTTGGCGAGGCACCTCCTTTGCCCATTTCACAGATCGCCTCACCAATACCATCGCCAGAGATGGGTATGTCCCTTCGCGAAAACCTCGTCGGAGGTTTCATTTCTGGGCTTGTGTTCCAAGGCATGTGCGTTATATCGATGGGATTGGCATTCATATTCTCTGTGAATAATAAACATTTCCACCCTTCCACTGTGTTCATGCGCCCGTTCCGCCCACTCCACGTTCTTGCCCTGAAATAGGCTCCTCGGTTCAATTACCATTCAGGTCTTCCTCTATCACCGCAGGTTCCCTGAGGACCCTATCTTTTTGAAACTTGTGGTCGCGTTCTTATGGTGAGCGCTTGCTGATTTGATGACTTACTGTCTGGTGTATGGTCGGCTGACTTCACATTTCATTTGGAGGCTCGTTCTAATATTTCAAGTGTGAGTCAGAAGCTTCATCAGATATATGTTTTGAGGACTGTCCATTTTGCAGGATAGTTTCGATCTGGGCATTCATTTTCCGCTTCAGTCTTCTGGCGAAATCTACAGCATGGTATGCTCTCCCATAAGCTCATTACGGTACTGGTGTGACTTTGCTCCCCTCACAACAGGTATGATACTGTCTATCAGATTTCTGCGGTAAGACCACGATTAGCCCTGGAGTCGGACCGAGTCCACCATATTTTCCACTAGACTATTTGTTCCAGCGTCGTCCAACTTTATTTCGCCCTTCGCCTTTATCGATGTAAGTTGTCTCAATGGTCTCCCTTTCCATTTGTGAACTCCTAATGTTTTCTTGAATTTCGCTCAGTGAGTGAATCAACCTGGCTACCAATGCTGATCGTACGTAGTCACCCGTCCGCCTATTGAATATTTATCGATCTTGGGATCCTCCTCAACAGACCCTCTTGACCCTTGGGCAAGTTGGTGAGTGGACCTAAAAGTACATGTGTTGGAGAGTCTGATGCATATCTTAACCCAGGAACTGGACTTGGTAAGAGGCTGCACGAATTATAGAATCAAACGGCTTCTGAGATTCCCTGTACTCCGCACTTATACACAGCGGTCTGGGCCGAAGCGTAAGTGGAGCTTTTCAAACAGTGACGTATTCTCACCATTCTCATTGACAGAAATATCAATCGCGGTGTTGAGAGCTCGATTCTCCATGAACGCCACCTCGTGACAGTTTGGCTAACACTGGAGGTACGTCCACTCTATGCATGAGCGCAAGAACTTCGCTTATGTATATACCCTATCAAACCCGCAGGCAGCGGAAGACCTCTTGATCGCCTTCGCTATGACATACTTCCTCCAGAAGCGTCGCACAGGGTTTCGGCTGTAAGTGATTTGTCTATTTCGGGTCAAACGAAAAATTCCTGAATGTGCGCTTCCCTCAGGACGGATAGGGTGTTACGAAAATTAACAGTCTATGCCATCAATACTGGCCTGCTGACTAGGTACGATTTATCGAACTTATTGAGAACATCCTTCATCTGTTTCTATAATCCAGTGTTCTGGCGTTGGCCGTCATGTTTGCTGTATGACAATTTTCAGTTCTTCTGATGCACCAGGTAGCCCTGATGACTTTTGGGCAGTTTGTATTCTACGGCTTCCACTACATCCACATGATTTTCATCCTGGTAAGTTACATTTTCATTTCAGTACGGAATTCTAGCTTTACATTGTATTATACTTCTTAGCCGCTCGGAGGTGTCTACACAGCTACCCTTTTGGCAAAGTAGGTATTCCGCCGCGGAGCGATGTGCATTGCGTGTCAATGCGAGATTTCCCGCAAACTGATGACACTCCACATCAGTCTACATTCGCGCTCGAGACTTCGAGAAGAGCTTTCTTGCGGAGAAAACGGGATTTCAATACATATATCCCACCTTCCTTCAAAGGTCAGGCTCGGAGGAATACCTCCATGACCCACTCCGTCACAGCTGATCCAATGCTTTTCACCAGATAGACGACCAGATATGTGTTGCTTAGTGTGTGAATGGTATTATTCGGACGAATACAGGGAGCATCTCCGTCACCGGGCGCGGATTTCTTGCGTCTATCGTAGATGGGGATGGAGGCAGAGCAGTGGGTATATAACATGAATCCGAACCCTCTCTTTTGAGCATGTGTCAGTGAGTCTAGTGATTTGAGGGATGTGGGTTAGTATAATTAAATACAAGAAGAGTTTTCGTCATTGGAGGCCACAGGTGGTCTAGTGGATCAGTAATGTTCTCTCCTTGACGTCACGGTGAGCAGTGGAAGCTGAAGGTTGGTTTGAAAGCAATACATGGAGTTCGATTCAGAATCCAGATTAGTGGGTTTGGTCCATTCCTACATTCCAGTGCATAAGGAGTGGCGTAGTGGGATGCCATGTGGGTGCAGGAATACAGAAGCGTACGATGAAGAAATGTGGAGGCCTCAGAGCTGCGGGAGAAGAGGTCAGACGCAGGATAGAAGATGAAACAGTCACACACAAGCTAAACTGCATAGTATTTGACGTAGACAATAGTGTCTTCCAGGGAAAGCACAAGAGCATATGAGGGAGTTCAGAAAGGCCATAAGCAAGCTCATACATGAGAATGAGGACATCAGAATCGCGTTGAGCTGGTGCCCAGGACACTGCGGGATCGCAGGCAACGAAAGAGCGGACCTAAGTCAGGTCGTACAGGAGAAGTTGGACCGGAAATTGTTCAGCTGCACCATCCAGTTCCATATCAGAGTGCAAAGGGGATTAGAGGGAGCAGACGGCGGGGAAACCGTTCACGTGATATTCCACATTTGACCGGCAAATTCCGGGTTCGCAGTGCGTGCAGTAGCTCAACTGTCTCACTGGGTGTAGCCGGCGCTTATTCTGTCATGATCATGTTGGGCTCATCGTTAGCATCAATGCTCGACTTGAACGTTTTCCAGTTCATTCATAGGGTTGTGAGAGACAACAAGAGCAGTTGCGCGCTTTATCTGAAACCAACCGGTCCCACAACTGAGCGGTCGCTGGTCATACCTCAGTCTGTTTGGAGTTCTACCTGGCTAAAGTGCATTAAAAGGATGGTTTTTGGGGTGAAAGGGCCCCACCAGTATATCCCGCGCTGCACGTTGCATTGGGCGGGTCCGGGACAACGTGTTCTTTTAAACATCCTTGGTACCAACTCTGCTTTACCAACTCACTTCCAAAAGTCCATGTTGAATAGATCTCAGCATGGCCGCCTACCGAGCTGGTAAATTATCTACTGAAAGGTCACGAAATTCCGTGGTTCAACACCGTCCGACTGTTTGCAAAGGGGTTACGCATGTGCTGCGTGACTCCACCATATTCCGTCGCTTTTCTTGAAGCAGAGCCAAATTGGGGAATGTTGCAGATCGTTGGCTTCCTCCGAGCGTATCAACCGCAACAATGGCGCTCCTATTGCGGACGGGCCAGTTTGGTGCCCGAAACGCCCTTCAGAGCTTACATCGGTTGTCATAAATTCGGCACCAGTTCTCGCTGATGCTCCTACACAATCGGAGGTAACTGCTGAGAAGTAGCCGACTCGGCCTGTCATCTCTGGGCCAAAGGGAGCAATGCGTAACCCGCGTGTCCGAAGGGTACAAAGTTACACGTGGGAATGGACAGTAATCCAATTGAGGCAACTATGGTAGGAGAACGGAGTTGGGGCAGGAAGCTGAATGGGAAACTGATAAGAGCCTTGTGCAACTTGTACTGGAGTGACGGTGGAAAGGGCCGATGGCCTGCTTGCCTTCTGCGAAGCAGCAATTAAGGCAGCAGAACTGAGAGCCAAAGGGCTGACTTTTGCGAATGGAATAGCGGACGATGCAGGCAGGCAGTGGAAAACAGGGGATTCCGCTACCGACGGGGATCCCGAGTCTGCAGATCCACGGTGGGGATTCAAAGTCCTAAGTGGCTATCCACCGTGTCCGCTCCATTCCACGCGCCCATGTCAGAGGTTGATTCAAGACAAGCTTCACGATTAGTCTTCGAAATTGTATTGTCAAACACTGATTTCCTCGCTACATTGATAGCGTCCCACTCCAATTGAGTATGCCTCAGGTATCTGGGGGACACGCCGCCCACACCCATGGTTATGCGATTTGTTCGTAAGCTGGATCTGAACCACGGACCACCCACCTTGATTGAAGCGATGTATTCGTCGATTTCAATCGGCAGATAGAGAGCGAAAGAGTCTGATGACAACAGTCAGAGTCATGAGCCTGGAAGGTCTGCAACGTTGAAATAGGTGGGGTCCCAGCCTGTACTGAAGTGGAACGTTGAAACTGGTCCAGTCAGTGTCGTGTGAGAAACTAGCTCGGTTTGGTGCACATTAGGTACGGGAAATGCCGAAACCTCGATTTGGGTTGAGACATTTCAAAAGTCGCGGTAGGACTCAACACTTCACATCACTTATAAGTATTGCAGGTACGTGTTGTGGACATTATCCGAGTCCTCAATCTTTTCACTTCGTGTATTGACGTGGCTTCCACTTGTTCGCTTCGTTCTCGCTGCTTCACCCTTTAGGGTTTGGTCCCTCAAGCAACAACGAGTTTGGTCCCTCAAGGCCCACACCTCCTTCCACTACCCAACGTGACTCTCTTTACCTTAAACAAGATGCCCGCCAACTATCCCGTGCGTAACCTGCCTTCGTCTTTGATGCCTCAGGACTGCCACAACATCCGGCTCCTCCGATTGGTTTCTCTCCCTGTCACGTATGAGATGATCTCGTACATAGCCTGGATCTCCGAGTCAATCGTCTGTGACGGTGACTACTCCTTGCCGACTCCTGAGCCTCCTGGAAGCCCGGAGATCCCCGATTTGGAGGATTTTATAACGCACGTTTGCACTCGATCCAATGTTTACACGGCTACACTCCTTTGCGTTGTCATATATCTCAACAGACTTCGCGCCAGGATGCCCACATTGGCCTCTGGTACGTCATTTTTCTCTCAAGCTTGCACTCGTTTAAATGACTGAGAATATTATTTCAGCTGCTCCGGGAACTCCTCATCGTTTGTTCATAGCATCCCTTATTGTTGCCGCAAAGTATCTGAACGACTGTGCTCCGAAGAACATCCACTGGATGTTTTGCGCCAATAGCCTGTTCGATCTCCGCGAGATTAACTTGATGGAGAAGCAGATGCTTTTCCTCCTCGACTTCAAACTCAGCTTCACTGAAAGGGAGGCACTAATGGATTGGGCACCGCTCCTTGAAGTCCACCAGGACGCTGTGGAAAGTACTTCCGGGTTCCATCGCGCCCTTCAGGCTCGGAAAAAACTTTCCCCAGAGGATGTCGCGGCGGTCAATGCTCTTTCTGCTAAGCTTGCGGCTGAAGAAAAGGCACGAGATAGGGAGACCCGCGAGAAGGCAATGGAACGTGTCACAAGAGGTGTGCGTCAGCGAATGGAGAAGAATGGTTCCGACGTCAGCGTTGCGCTCCCCGAGCCAATCTCTACTGTGTCGAAAGCAAAGCCTCCTCGGTCCTATCAAGTACCGCTCGAGACTTCCATTTCAACTTCAATTTCCACATCCTCATCATCTTCTCGCGCTGGCTCTGGGTCCTCTGCCGCAAGGATCGTCGATGAACCTCCATCTTACACTAATGTGTATATGACTGCATCAGTGCTGGGCAATGTTCTTTCTCGTGGGCCGTCCACTGACTCTGTCTCGTCCTCCCTATCTTCATCGGCCAGTTCTCTAACTGAGGATGCTGGTACATCTTCGTCTTCAGCTGCTTCCTCTTCTGATGAGGAGGACGACTATCCTGATGTTGTTTTGGTGGAACCTTCGCTTCGCATTGAAGAACAGATAGCCTCTTTAGAGAAAACTATGGAGGAACTTTCTGATCAAATGGCTGGACTTGCTGGGATTGGCACGATCGTGGGTCAGAAAGAAAGGTACGGGGAACTAGGTATGCGACCCGTACCTCAGTTACAACCCGCTGCTCGGCCCACCGTCTCGAATCAAAAGAAGCTCCGCTTTGGCATGGGTCGTCGCCGCTCAGACACCGCGACCACTCTTGACCCCAAGGGCTCAAATAACAAGAATACGGATGGCTTCCTCTCTTCCGACTGTCCCCGCCCTAGTCAGCCCTCCTTCGCTTCATCTTCCAGCACCATTACAACCATTCCTTCTAATCGGCTGTCTGTATTTTCTCATCGAAATCATACTCCTTGCCCACCTGTTGTAACTCCCGTGGCAGGTTCCACACCCCAACTTCAACATCATCCCCGTCGCGTAAGTGGGAGGTTGTTCAGCCACAAATCCGCTTCGTCAAATGGGCTCGCGGCTCCTGCGAGTACATCAGCACTTCGCCAAAGTGTTCTTCATTCTCGCGCGGGGTGTGCCCACTCACCTTCTGGGTTTTCGAAGCAAGAGAAAAGTTCTGTTCGTAACCTTCCTGCTCCAAAGTCTCTCGGATTCTCTGCGTCGCTGAGGAACCTCTTGGTGGCCGTATCATCCGGTGCCTAGTATCACTATCAGATTGGCCAGTGATCCCACTGGAGCAGTCATATTAACGAAGCATGTTCATAGCACACGTCATTCCTTCAATTTCCTCATTCCCCATCCTTCGGACGAGTCCTGTCCTTCACGGGACTCTATAGCCTAGACAAACTAATTTCATTTTTTTCCCTGCCTCATTAGACTGTGACATTCGTAATTCGTTTTAGACCTGTCTCCCTAGACGTTCCATAGATTCTTGTTTTTTTTTTCTTCTTTCTTGGTTTCGCTTCCTCTTGCATGCCCCGCTTTCTTCATTTTTATTCCAATCGTGACTTACTCTGATCCCTCTTCCATAATTTCGCTTTACCATTGTCATATTCATCGCATCCCGGCCCAACACCTTAGAACAATGACACTGTACATCGTTTAGACACATCACCAGCTGCACATTTTCGTTTACATTCGTCCAGATCCCACCATTCTGTTCATCTGCCACTGTATCGTTTGTCGATTTGCATTATCTCTGCCACCCTTGACTGGATCAATATATAACACGACTGGTGATGGTTCTCACTCAAAGGTTCACAAGACGGTAGTTCATAATTACGTTTGACTCGGAAAGCCCTGGGTAATAGCTTAGCTGACATCAGAGTAACATCCGCTCCATGGCTCAAGATCGACGCTGTATATATAAAAACTGAGGGGGCAATCATTCCAGGCCCACGGGGAAAGGGATAATATCCCGGTTGGGGTTCCGTATTCGAGCGACTTCCAATCCAAATTCTAATTCAAGTATCGTCCCGTAAGGGATGCTCAGTTATTTATTTTTTGGAGGGATTCTGATACAACGAGCGAAATAGTCTAATCCTCCTGTTTCATGATGTAAACTTGGGCCAGTAGAACCGAACACCCAATAATCATGGCGCAAGCAACGATAGGAGCGTTTATCCTAGCGAAATCTTTCTGTTTGAGATGAATGTGTTTCTGAGCGAGGATCGAGCGCCAGAGAAGTCCTGCGAGCGAGGCGGAGAAGGATAGTGAGAACGCGCCGTAGTTGGAGGATAAAGCTAGGGCATATATCTGATAGGGGGGGTGGGGGGTGGGGAGTGATCATTAATTAGTGTATAATAAAATATGAGAATGGAGGGAAGAGTCTAGCCGAACGTACAGCTGCGTCACGGGTCCGGAGGGAGGGTGTGTAGGTCGAGTCCCATTGCTGAAGAACACGAGCAAGAAGTATAGTGGCACCAATGTTAGTTCCCGCAACCTGTATCCCAATTTTTTTGAAAAAGAGCGATGGACATCGTTTTCGTGATTTGATACACCTTGAGACAGAGCGGACGCACATTACAAGCGATGACTCCGATGAATCCCATACCACCTACAGCGCCCACGGTTCCAGTTTTACGTACCCATGTTTCCCACCATTTAACGAGAACTCCAACCCAGCCGTTGGATGCGAGACCTTGTACGAGGATGAACATCGAGAATGCGAAGGGAAGTAAAGAGAGTGGGAGACGGGTGATCGTCGTTACCGGTGTTGGAAAATCGCGGGAGATTTTTGATGTTGCTGAGCGAAAGAAGGTGATGAGTGTATAGTGTGGTTTTTGTGCCGCTTCGACTTCTAACGTTGAAGGAACGGTTGGGTGCGATGTGGATCTAGGGAATAACCTGGGGCGATTCTTGTTCTTGTTTGAAGTGTCCAAAGCTGTCGTTGCTGGAGGGTACGAGATAAGCCCACGGTCTAGTTCGTTGTTGTTGTTATCCAGAGCCACGGAAGATGGAGGTTCATCGATGGGTTCGGAAGAAGTGAGTACTGCTGCTTCGTCAAGCCCTGTGAGAGTTTGCTCAGCCGGAACTGTATGTGGCAAGGATGAGGTGCTCGCAAAGGATGGATGGAACTTTTGAGGGTTTCCCGACAAGATGGTTCCAATTGCCACCGTAGGCGCCCGAGGTCGGTCAAGGGCATCCATCTCGACTGATTCGTGGTTGCCAGGCCTATGTCCATCCACGCTGTGAGCTTCGTCTCCTATCGCAGCCTTGGCCTGAGCTGGTCTACTAGATCGCCAATCGTGCAGCACATCCCGGACGAACATGAGAACGGCGGCTGGCACAGTGATCGCGTAGACTCCTACTCCAACATGGGCAGCGCTGGTTGCCAAGAGTGCCACAAGAGTAACTCCAAGAGTAAGGAGCCCAAAAAAGGCTCCACCAGGATCGATAAGTAGCATGCGAGAAGGATCGTTGTTGTTCGTTGCCCCCGAAACTCCCGATATAGACGTGCTACTTATGAACGTATCAATGTGGATAGATTTTGGGAGCAAAGATGCCGGGGTTCTTGAATCCCTATCCTTTCTCATGGATGAATAGTCGGGGAACTTGATGAAAAATGCCAAGAGACAAGGAAATAATAGTGCAGCGGTTAGGAACACTGGAACGATAACATTCGCTGTGTAGATGATGAAGGAAATACCGAAAGCACCTGAAAGAACGAGGTTTGTTGGGTTGGAGGATACAAGCACTGCTGAGGCTGCAGAACGAGAGGATTTAGGCTTCAGAGAATGTTGTGGAAGTGTGAACAACACGCACCGATGTTCACGATTGCAAATTGGGAGTAAATCCAGGCAGTGGGATCATCGATTCCGGCCGTACGTGTCATGTAAGCCAGAAATGCTGTTCCTGATAAGATGACGGGATCCTAATGGAGAAAAGGCTTTTATGAATGCTGAACTGAAGGAGAATCAAAAACCGACATTCCCAACGACGACTCCCGAGGTAAAGAAAAAGATGTATAGCAGGAAGTAAAGTAAGCGACCTCCATAGTAGCGGATGAGCATAGTAAAGCATTGATAATTTACTTGTTTTACCTTTGGAGCCACCGTTCTTCAGTACCCAAAATGCTAAGAAACGGAGTAGGCCAGTGGAATCCAGAGATATTGATATGTAAGCCTGGATGACATCATTTATGAATTCGCCCAGTGACATCTTCGCGACTTCAATTTCTCACGTACGAGCGAGATGAAGAGTGCCATGACGTCAATAGGTTTAACTCTTGAAGAGGCTCAGGATCAGAATTGAAAAACGAGGAACTTGGTAGGTGTACATTAAACATACCCGTCAGATCCCAACACGCCATCTCTGACTTCCCGGCCCGTTATGGATCCAGTCGAAAGCAGAACAAGGACCGCCAACAATGGTGCAGTTGAATGATCGATAGGAATGGCGAATTCGAGCGACGCAGAAGCTGTACGGTGCTCATTCGCAGCGGATGGTTTTCCCGGTATTATGCGTGACTTGGTGAGGAATGTCTCCAGAGGACGTACAATGACGGCGGGAAGGGTACATCGGATTGTGAACGGAATCACCACCAGGACGTCTTGAGAGATGTTTTGTGCTGAGAGTAAAGAGCTGTCTGCTTGGAACTCACTGGCAAACAGGAAGATGACCAAAGAAACGATGCTCTTAAAATTATCGACACTCTCTGGTGTCATTTTTACTCCCTTGTTCCGATTCGTTCAACCACAAGGGTATGTCGGATTATGGGACTCGGGAGAATTTGGAGAGTGCAGCAGGACTAGTGCATGCACTCTTTCGTGTGGGAGGTCTGAATCATCGTTTTACAAGCAACACCAAGTGGGGCTCAGCTTGGCAAGATCTTGGCGCATTCACTTCGTCAGCGCTTACATAAGCCATCCCCAACACTGTCACCTCCACGCTGCAATATAAGGAGCGGCGTGCCAACCGTAGGTAGGCGTAGTCGATCCGTTTCAGTTGACATCCTAAGCATCAATGAGACAATAACCTGTGCACATCGGAGATTTGTCGGTCACAGGAGTAGCGACTGCACGCGCTGACGGGTCCGGTGCAGTACATACACACGAACATGACGAGCACTTCTGTTAACCTAGAGTGCGTTGTTGGAATATCAACAATCGGTTCCGACGACGGAGTGGCGAGGACGGTGTTGATTGTTGGTGGCGGAAGTGAAGTTTTGGGGCACGTCTTTTGAACCCCATTTTTCTTCTTTATGCGACGGGCTCGCCACTGGTGTAGTTCGCGTATAAGAAGGGAGTTTTTTGGACTCCCTCTCCCTCAGATCTCTAACACGAGTCTGAGGTGAGATAGACTTTATTATTCTTTACAAAAATTGTCTAACTGTTGGCGCAGACACTTACGCGCCATAGGTACATACAATTTATAGATCTCTAACACGAGTCTGAGACACTTACGCACCATAGCCTTATATTTAAAAGGTTATGAGCCCAGAGATGGCCAACTCAAACGATAATACCAAAAGCGTTCATAACATTGAAAAGTTGAAGAACGATGGAAAGAACTATCGGATTTGGTCCATCCGCTGCCGCATGGTGCTCATAGACAGAGGTCTCTGGAGCGTTGTAAACCCTAAGGCAACAACCTCTAATCGCCCCACTCCTATCTCTACTTCTGCTGCTGCTCCACAATCCCCCACGGCTTCGGCTTCACAAACTCCTGCTGCTCTGCAAACGTCTACAGCTCCCTCTCCGGATCCTACCCAAGTTTGGGATGAAAAGGATGAGAGAGCACTAGCACAGATCTGTCTCACGCTTGAAGAAAACCCGCTTAACATTGCCGAAGACAAGAAAAGCGCAAAAGAGGCTTGGGTAGCGTTAGAGAAGCGCTTTGTCGGACAAGGGGCTCTGGATGCCTCGGACCTGGCTTATGATCTACACCACATCAAACTGGATGACTCCAAACCTTTGGAGCCTCAGATCAATCAGATGCGGATACTGCGCCAACAACTGGATTCACTCGGTGACACTATAACAGATGCAAAATTTGCGCTGATTATCGCCAAAGCTCTTCCACCTGCGTATAAACCACTCAAGACTATAGCTATAGCCAATACTCAGGATGCATCGACACTAGCTTGTGAAACCCTCATAGGCCAGATCATCAGAGAAGAAAAATCTATTAAAAGCGAGGAGGCCGAGACAGCCGCACTACTTGTTAAATCCGCGAAACTACCGGAGAAAGGCAACAAACTAGCAGGAAAGAAGTCCCAGAAGGGTAAAGACCGCCCACGTTGCACTAATCCAAAGTGTAACAAAATAGGCCACACATTTGAACAGTGTTGGGCCGAAGGGGGCGGATCTGAGGGACAACGTCCGTCAAAGTCCAGCAATGGACAGTCCAAGAAACCCTCCAAGGACAACAAGAAGGAAGCTAAAGTGGATGTTCTCCTGGCTGGAGAACATGCTGCAGTTGCAAAACATGGTCCTACTCAGATATCTGAGTGGGTTGTGGACTCCGGTGCATCATCGCACATGTGCGCACACCGCGAGTGGTTCTCATTCTTTACATCTCTCAATCCTCCCCATCCCATTTACCTTGGTGATAAACGCGTCTTGAATGCCATCGGGCAAGGACAGATACGTGTCATCATTCACAATAGTTTCGGTGAGCGACATGCCATACTCAAGGAAGTACTTTATTGCCCCCAGATCGGCACCAACCTACTATCCGTCACACACCTCACTAAATGCGGATCGAATATCCACTTCGCCAACAACAAATGTCAGATATACAATCCCAACAATGATCTCATTGGGATGGCATTCTCATCAAATGGATTATATCGATTAACCTGCACTATCTTTGGAGCAGAACAGGCATACATCACGAAACATGAAACAGACAATGTTGAGGCTGCCCAACTTGCACGTACAACAGCGGCAACAGCCTCCATTGATGTGTGGCATGCCCGACTTGGACACATTTCAGTGGATTCAATCCTGAAAATGGTCCGAAGTGGTATGGCCAGGGGAATAGATATAGGAGGAAATGAGCCAACAGAATACTGTGAGGAATGTGAAGCATCAGGACATACCCGATCTCCAATCCCAAAAGAAACACTTACCCGTTCCAAGGAAGTCCTTGGACGAGTCTTCTCCGACGTCTGCGAAGTCCAAACCATCACCTGAGAAGGCTTCCGATATTTTATCACATTCGTCGATGACCATTCCCGATTCCTCACCGTCTACCCCATCAAGAAAAAGAGTGATGCTCTTGAAATCTTCAAAGAATTCTTGGCTGAGGCAGAACGGCAATCTGGAAACAAACTCAAAATCTTGCGCACTGATGGAGGAGGAGAGTACTTCTCTTCAGACTTCATCAAGTATTTGAAGGACGCCGGGATAGTCCATGAAAAGACAAATCCCAACACACCGCAGGAAAATGGTGTGGCTGAACGTGTTAACAGAACACTGGTCACTATGACAATCGCGATGTTGGAAAGCGTGAAGTCTCTAGTCGGGCACACTGCTTGGCCATATGCCCTACGACATGCTACTCGCATCAAAAATGTCGTCCCACATTCATCACTCCCAGATGGCATTTCACCCTACGAACTGTGGACGGGAAATAAGCCATCTGTCTCCACCATACGCACCTTTGGCTGCAAAGCCACTCTTGCTGTCCCTGAGAACCAACGGGACAAGCTTGCAAGCCGCTCTATAACAGGAGTCCACCTCGGACTTGCCATCGGTAAAAAGGCGTTCATCATCTATGACCCGACTACCCGTAGAATCCACGAATCCCGAGATGTCCATTTCTTCGAAGGGTCTACCGAGTCAGAGCGTGTCACTATTGAAGTGCCCGAAGTTGTGTCGGGATCACACGTTGTTCAAAGGGATGAAGAAGTTGAGGGCCAGAGAGCTGAGGGTCAGAGGGTGGAAGGAGGTGCGACAAGCATCGTGGAGGGTGGAAATAAGGAATCCGGAGAGATGAATGGTAGAGTTGAAGATGGGTTGAATGACGACGCGCGAGAAGAAGTAGTGCCGGAAATGCCGAGACGATCAGGACGAGTACGCCGACCCCGAGTACGAGACGACGACGACCAATACTTTGTTAGTTCCTATGATCGAGGAAGTCAGCCTGACAAACCAAACAATGCCCAACGAGAGGGCGAAGCACATGCCTATGTAGCCCATACCGAAGTTCCACGCACCTATCATGAAGCCCTAGATCGACCCGACACGGACTCCTGGCTCGAAGCTTGCCAGGATGAACTTCTTTCTCTAAAGGAAACCCGGACATACAGTCCGGTTAGTACAGATGAGGTAGGCTCCAGTAATGTGGTCGGATGCAGATGGGTATTTGCCTTGAAGCGAGGGGCAGATGGTGCAATAGAGCGCTACAAGGCAAGGATTGTCGCTAAAGGTTTCAGTCAGATTTACCAGGTCGACTATGACAAGACATTTGCGCCAGTAGTCAAATGGGCTTCCATCCGGATACTCCTTGCAATTGGTGCGCGTCTTGACTTAGAAATCGACCAGATGGATGTCAAGACGGCATTTTTAAATGGTGACTTGGAACATACCATATTCATGGATCCACCCCCAGGCAGTACCGACTATGGGAACGAAGGTGTGGTGTGGAAACTCCAAAGGAGCCTGTATGGCCTGAAGCAGGCGTTGCGGGCATGGTATCAGAAAGCGAAGGACGAGTTTGGACGACTCGGGTTTACCCGATGTGATGCTGATCACGCTGTCTTCATTCACAGGGGCCAGAACAAACAGTTCTGCATCATTGCTCTCTATGTCGACGACCTTATGATCCTCAGCAACGACGTCGACTTGTTGAATCTCAAGAAAGACCAGCTCAAGAAGACATTTAAGATGAAAGACCTCGGTGCAATTCATTGGTTTCTGGGTCTTGAAATCACACGTGACCGATCCCGCCAATTGATCTATGTCTCTCAGTCTCAATATGTCAACAACATTGTCGATCGATTCGGTTTCTCTAACGCTCGACCCATCTCTACTCCTATCGCTGCCGGTCTCAAATTGTCACGACTCGACACCTCTGAAGTGAACGTCCGCGACTATCAATCCCGCATTGGTAGTATCATGTACGCAATGCTGGGAACTCGCCCCGATATCGCATATGCCGTAGGCGCTCTAAGCCAATACTCGGCCAATCCTGGAAAAGACCACCTCAATGCGGTAAACCGGGTTCTCAAATACCTCAACTGTACTAAGGACTACAAGCTCATGTACAACAGAAAAGCACGCGAAGGTGACTTCACGGCCTACTCTGACTCTGACTGGGCGGGCGATGCTCGCGACAATAGGTCCATTTCCGGCTATGTCTTTATCATGGCTGGCAGTGCTGTGTCATGGAGCTCAAAGAAACAGCCATCCACCGCGTTGTCGAGCACTGAGGGAGAATACATGGCGTTGACCCATGCGGCAAAGGAGGCGATTTGGATGCAACAGTTCATTGGTGATGTCCTTCGTCCTCCATCTGTTCCTACCACCATACTTGGCGATAACCAAGGCGCATTAGCGCTCGCCATGAACCCCGCTTTTCACGCTCGTACTAAACATATCCGCGTCCGACAGCATTTCATTCGAGATTGCGTTTACGACGAAGATATTATACTCGAATACATTCCAACCGCGGACCAAGTGGCCGATATCCTCACAAAAGGACTCGCATTCGAGAAACATGATAAATTTACGAGGGGAATGGGAATTGTCGATGGGAACCGTCGTTGAGAGGGCGTGTTGGAATATCAACAATCGGTTCCGACGACGGAGTGGCGAGGACGGTGTTGATTGTTGGTGGCGGAAGTGAAGTTTTGGGGCACGTCTTTTGAACCCCATTTTTCTTCTTTATGCGACGGGCTCGCCACTGGTGTAGTTCGCGTATAAGAAGGGAGTTTTTTGGACTCCCTCTCCCTCAGATCTCTAACACGAGTCTGAGGTGAGATAGACTTTATTATTCTTTACAAAAATTGTCTAACTGTTGGCACAGACACTTACGCGCCATAGGTACATACAATTTATAGATCTCTAACACGAGTCTGAGACACTTACGTGCCATAGCCTTATATTTAAAATGCGTTGCCCATACCGCTCGCTGGGTGCAGTCCCGTCAATGTGGATGGCACATTTCTATTCCTACTGGTGGAGGACGCCCACGATAAGAATGCTCGCGATAGAAAAACCTGCTATATGCCAGTGAATACCGTACTAAGGCGGATGCCTATGATACCTCTGAATCGGTTACCCTCACTGATGATGAGTAAGACATGTCTATCGTGAATGACTGTGATATGTTCACGATTTAACGACCAAGACGCCTGGCTGACAACGCAGTGTGTGCGTGTGGGTTACCCTACCCCATGCTGGGTTACTGTCAGAAGTTTGAAGGAGGCGTCCTTCTCCCTCGCCGATATCTTGTCTGTATCTGACGAAGCTTTCAACAATTTGGGGAGCTCACTGTGGAGCCTGAGCCTGAGACTGACTTGTTGCCGGACATGTGGACTGACACACACCCAGGGTTGGACCGCTCGTGTGTACTCAGCTACTGGACTCAGACTAAAGTCTAACTAAAGTCGCGCGCGCTTCTATGTCGACCATGAGAGGCAAAGGTTGTAACACTCTGGCTGACTTGAAGACTATTCCGAAGATAATTCTCAACCATAAATGGCTTGACTTCCAAGAGACTCGCTAAGCATTGCACAAGGCAAGCAAGCGCGAGTCCACTGCACCCAGAGGGGAAGCCAAGTTGCGCAAGAGCTCTGATCCAATGTCCACTGTCCGCTGTACATGACCATACAGTGCTTACCGTCTGAGTCATCTTTTCTTGCTAAGCATCTTCATCTGAACTGTCCAATGACAATGGCGACAGTTCATCATCAAATTCGTCGATACATTCGGCAAGCCGTACACCAACTAGCCGCCACCTATCGCGGCGGGTGCCTGCTACTGGAGAGAAAGCTATTTATTTCTGTTTCGGACCAAAGTTTTTTTTTGAGCTGCTGCAAGTGTGTCATATTTTCGTAAACGTCAACTACACTACCAGTTTAGCCACCACTGTGCTTCGATAATAATCAGAGTGTTTGATGGCCGGAAGTGCGCAAACTTCGTAACAAATCACAGACATGCTACGTTTTCACCTCATCAGTAGTAGCCTTTTTTGCGGAAGTGGTATCCTCTCAGTGGAAGTGCTACTATCTCCTTCATTGGCGGGAGGTGTACCCTCAGTGACCAAGCTCTGCGCTGTGCTCGGTAGATCCCTACTTTGGATTCAGTGCATGCATTTCCATGCCCACTCCAAAGACGTATGATCAAGAACATATGTACGTACACCATGCCTTGGTCCTGATGCTTGATCAAGGACACAAGAGGGGAAGACTGGAAGTCGTCAAACCCCATTGTAGTATTCAGCATATCGAAATGTTCAACGTTCATTTGGGTTTCGAGTGTTTCTGGCTTGGCAGGAAAGACTATTACATGGCCTTTTAACGCACGTTGCAATATCGAGATAGGAGAGTTGTAGTGTGAGAAGATGACAAAGAATTGTTCGGCAACATTGTGCTGCCGGAAACCAAATATTAATGACAAATTTGGCTGAACAAGAGGCAGAAAGGATACAAATGATAACAGTGATACATGTCTCCCAACGCTGTTGCTCCCAATTGACTAGGATGCTCAGTCAGTAAGCAGATGTTCTCCACTCACAAACTCAGTATCATAACCATATCCAAATGTATCAATGGCCCCAACTTCCCTCCCTACAGCGTACCGCTTCTTAAAATGTTCCTGGAATTGATACTCATCATAGTCGAAGCCAATGGAGTAAAGCATGGGAGGATGGTCTTGTCCGAGCTCACTGAGGAAGCTGGAAATCGTCCAGTTACCAGGAAGCCAGCGGACATGAATGGGGTCTGGACCACACAAACAGAACACAGACCCAACGCGAAATAGCACCACTCCGGACTCCCCTATTAACAAAGCTTCAAAGTCGCCATGGGGGAATTTAAAAACATCCTGTTGGAATTTGTACACGTGGTCTCAGGAACCTTAATGCATAAAATATGGACATTCTGGGAGTCGAACCGCAGAGCCCTGCATAGGTACCTTGAGTGTGTTACCATTACACTAAATGCCCGCATTAGGCGGAGGTGGTTTCTAACACACCCCCTTCACATTTGGATTGAACCCGTGATCCACATGTGACCCTAACCACCGGGCTTCCAACAGCCCGTGAGCCGTCACCCCCTGAATTCATATTCAGGCCGGACTTACTGCTAATCTCCTACATGTCCACATCATGTGGTCTGAAGCAGCCGGATTTGGGTCCTTAGTGCTCTGAGCTACACCCCCTGAAACTTTGTCAGGCCGGCTAATTTAATGCTTGACTTCACGTGCCCATCTCACGTGGCAGCAACCGGATTTGGGTGTGCTCGGTGACTTCCGTAGAATGTCCACCATGTTGGAATTTGTACACGTGGTCTCAGGAACCTTAATGCATAAAATATGGACATTCTGGGAGTCGAACCGCAGAGCCCTGCATAGGTACCTTGAGTGTGTTACCATTACACTAAATGCCCGCATTAGGCGGAGGTGGTTTCTAACACATCCAACATTTTAGAGTGGCAGGAAGGGTACGTCCAAGGAGCCCAGCAACAAAGTCTCCTAGATCGACGTCTTGACCAGCCTCTTGGTACAAGCTCTTGCGGCACGGACGAAGGCGGGGGAAAGTCCATCACTCCCCATCCATCTGACGGTAGACAAAGGAGGTCTGAGTGAGGGCACCAGCCTAAAGGGACTGGCGGCAGGAAGGGCTAGAAAGCACATCAATATTTTGTAATGCTAGAAGAGATGACAACTCAACTTGCAGCCCTTCATTTCTTATATACGCATCCAGGGTTAGCGATGCTTGTGAAGAAAGCAGGATACGTGCTTACCTGATGTTGAACCGTGGCGGAAATGGGAATCTATCCGTAGGAAGATCCAGATAGGAATGCAAAGCTGCAATAGGATTCTTCTGTAGTTCCCGAGGAATGTTCGCTTTTCCGTTGACAAACACTGAGTTCTCTCCCGATAGTCTGTGGAATGCAGGCTCAGTAAAAATCGTGAGCACACCAGCAACGATTATCACCTACCCCAAATCAACAAGCCAAACGTTTCCCTGAGATGTACCCACTACCATCACACCAAGAACATCATCAAGCGACAAGTATAAACCATTGTCCCAGCAGTCAGGCCCAGGGAGCTCCCACAATGTCCGAGGTTCACCAAGCTGGCCCTCTTTAATGGAACAGACAACAATTCTTGGATTCTGGGGGGATGCATTACCAGAGAAGAAGACACAGCTGCTGTTGCTCGAAGTCAATGCAAGGTTACGAACCCATGGCCACCGCACATTAGACCGATAACGCATCTGAGCATAGGAACAGTCTAGGGTCATCAAGCCAGTGTCATCATCTGTGCTCAGCGGGCAGAGCAAGAAGTTGTCACCGGAGCGTGCAATTAGCTGAATAATGGAATGACCCGACTCTCCTCTGACCCATGGTTGAACCTGGAAGAGGGCATACCCTCCCCCCTCGAGGTCTATGACTTGCTTGGGATTAATAAAAAGTTGGGGCGATATGTAGACAGAGGACTTGTTGAACGTATCAAGTCCGTATATGCAGATGACAGAGTATTTGAAGACAACGATATGAGATTCTGTAAAAAATCCAGCCTGCACACGTTGTGGCTGAAGGAATGTCTCAGAGTCCATGCCATCATCAGACAAACCTGCAATGCTTACGACTGCATCATCGACTTTAGAACTGATAGTCCAGGTTGCACCATCCATTCTGGCAAGCGCCAACATTTCTGGTTGAGTCGTGGTAGCAAATAAAATAAGGTCATTGTGTGCAGCAAGTGGCTCAGAGGCCGTTTCGTATGTCCTCAGGTGAGTGAGCATGGGATAGCCATCCAACGCACATTCCAGCAGTTGAGACCTGTGATTGCTGATATGAAAGGTATAAAGTGTAAGAAACACCCCACCGATAGGATCAAACGCAAGTCACCTGTACGAAACAACAAGAAGAGGCTTATCAACATCAGTTTGAAGGGAATGAACAAGCCCCGAGCACACCCATCCGCTGGCAGATTCAAGATCAAGTGGCTGAGGAGGCATGTCATGGTGGGTATCCCAGATCTCTAACGTCCCCACCGAAAACGCGAGGAAGAGCCAACGCCCTCCATAGAGAGTGAGCCATGATATAGAATTAGCATTATATTGAATGTTCTTGAGACACCGCGGTCGAAAGGTCCACAGATCACGATTGGCCAAGACACGGAAAGTCCAAACAGCCAGGCATTCCAGAACAGTGCTTGGCGAGGCACATAATCCACTGAGGTGGTACGGTATCCAGAGGCCTGCTTTGACAATGTTCTTATATATCCACGCAATCCAGAATGCTGTCACGACCATGCATCCTGGCCCGTTAGCCGCCCGTCCCGATGCTGCCCGAGCCTATTCCCGCTGTGCGAGCGCGAGCGCGAGCCCCGACCTCAGCCCTATCCTCCCTGAGGGCCTCCCTGCTCACTCCCCCACTTGCCCCTAGGCTCCCCTACACTTGGCCGACTCCCCCACAGCCACACCGACCTCCCTGCCCCAAGTCCGCCTCTGGTACCGACCTAGCGTGACTCCGCGACATCGCCTACTCCGCTATGATACCATCGCCGCTATCGCGGCCCTACACCCCTTCGTTTATTTATCTGTTATTGTTTGTTTTGACCCTCGGTCATTGCCGGCCATGGTGCGGCCAACCCCGCTCTTTGTTCCTATTTGCTTCCGGACCCTTCGGCCCGGGTCCGCTCCTATTCATTCTACCTTCATATATATATCCTGTATACTACATTATAGTACCTTAGCTCTAATATCGACTTGACCACGACCCCAAGCCCTGACCCCAACAAGGCAGCCCCAGTAAGTTCGAAATGAGGGCCAAGAGACAACTAGGGGGCACAGCACTCCCTTTAGAGTTGCTGAGGCCAAATGCCCTACCCTCGGGCCTTGTCTGAGGCATCGCGGCCATCGCGGCCCTTAGCGGTCCGCATCGGCAACTTTCGGTGCCCGACCCCGGATCAGTATCTAACAGTATATTAGAGCTCTCTCCCTAGGTTGTCTCAACATCGTTCCTAGTTTTGACTCCGATCTCAGCTTTCCCGCGATACCGTGCCACGTCGCCGATCACGGATCTTTCCCACGGCCAATAATCGCGCGAAAACCACTCCCACTGAAGCTGGATTGCTCTCAGTAGGGATTCTTGGGTTCCTGATGCTAGTATAGCTCAAACCCGCGTTCTGTGACCCTCTGGGGCCTTGGATAGGCACTCAGATGGGGTTTTTAGGTCGCTGAATACCATATTCACTGGATGCGCGACATTTCAGTCCCAACCCGACTCTGGCTACACCACTCTTGCTTCAGATTGTACCCCAATCGGCGAGCCTGAGTTGTAGTCCCTTCCTGTCCTTTCTGATCCTTCATCCAGTCTTATCGCGACCCCCATCAGTCTTATCCGATCTCGATCAGATTTTGGAAACCCGACTTCTACCAAACCCGATCTCCAATCCGACCCCTCTGACGCCGCTAGCAAGCTGCTGGCACCCCGAGCCCTTGTGGGCATCTCTTCCAAAGTCCTGGGAGCAGTCCAGATAGGCACCCATCATCCACTTCAACCCCGACATCCAAACCTTCGGCAAGCGTGCAACTGATTTCAAGATCGCCGCCGCTTTGCACCCCGATGCCTCTTCCAAAGTCCTGGGAGTAGGCTAACTTAGGCATTCCTCATCCATTCCGACCCAGACGACGTCAATTGGCTTGCTCCCAGGAAGGGGGTTTGCCAATGCAGAATGAGCACATCTCCAGGGGGGAGTGCTCAGCTTGTCAGGCTACTTGTAGTCTGGCTTGCGCTGCCGTTGTCTCCGTGCCATCCTGTTTCCCGCTTTGCCATGCCACATGACATTTCAGTCATCCAGGCACCCCCGCTCATTCACCCGCGATACCGTTAACTTCGGTTATCAATCCCGCATTCCAAGCCGCTGGGTATTCACCCGGATTTCTGACTATTGATCGCTGGAGACGCTTTGTGCGCCGCTGGTCACATCATGGTTGGATTTCCTTATGGGTTTTCCCTGCTGGCATCCAGCTCTCCTCAGTCCGCTGACGGTTGAGTTCGCCGTCACCCCCGCATTCGGCTAGACGCCGTTTTCTGTTAGGCTAGAGTGGTTAGGAGTGTGGCGAAAGTCTCGGCGAGACATTACCCATACACCTGCCCTCTGCCATTATCCTGTACCCTAGGATGCATCTGTAGATGCTTGTGAAACCCGTTAGGTCAATAGGAACCGACCATCCCCGCATTTCCGCAATCCCGTTAATCTGCGGCAAGTCCAGGCCTAGATGACCAAAGACTGCCAAAGATCGCCGTTACACCTCCGCCATTGTTGAAGATCGCCGCTTCACAACTTCTTGTTAGTCTGCGGTTAGCCCAGCCTAGACGGCTAGGGACTGCCAAAGACCTTTGTCACATTCTTGACCTGTTGTTGAAGCTTGCCGCTTCACAACCCCGCGTTAGTTGGCGGCTTTCCTGGCCTTAACGGCTTTGAATCGCCTAAGACTCTTGTTAGTGCACCTTTGGCTTGAGCAACCAAGGCCGCACCTCCGGAAATCAAACCGGGCGTCTCTTCTGAGACAAAACAAATAGTCTGCTCCATTTCCGTTTTCATTTTCTGTTTCCTTTTTTGGTTTGACTACGGTCGATTTCCCGTTCAAGGGGACATGCCCCGGCTCTAGATTGTTTCCATTTCCGGGACTTCTGTCTCCCGTCCAATCCTCGTTTTTCTTGTTCCTTAGATTTTCAAAAATAAAAATATGACTTCCCCGAAAATTCGTTACCTTCGCCGCTAATGGCTTAATTACCAAAACCGGCATTTCGCCGATATCTTCGCCGATTTTTGCTTTTCTGCTTCTGTTTCTCTCCAATGGTCTACTCCATTTTGAAACATGTCGCTCGTTTTCAATGTCTCTCTGTTTTCTGTTTCCGTTTCTGTTCTTCTGGGACATTTGTTTCCCTTTTGGGAACGCTGTCCACTCCGTCTGAGGACTCTGTCCTCTCGCCGATTTTTTGGCCACCGTCTCCTCGCTTTTGAGGATTTTGTCACCCCCCGATGATCTGGCTCATCGCCGATTATCACTTCGACTGTTGTAGAGGTACTACCGGCACACCGGTATCCAGGCCCGCAACAATTATCAAACCCGCTATGCTACCGGTGCAATCAATTTGGACATTTCAATGTCACCTCGCTATATGGATCTTACCCTACCGTTTCGGGGACACCAACTACACTCACCCACCTCGCTCCGTTGAGCGACCGGGATTTTGAGCAAGTAAATTAGTCTGAACGTCCGAGTATTCCAGTTTAGTACCCCCGCGCACCCCCGGCCGCCTTTGGGCAGTACTCCCATTGGTTGGCATTCAAGCCGATTCGCCGCGTATGCACTTTGACCACCAGGCATTCCATTAGTAATGCTAGGTATACCATCCCGGGATAGTGCGCCTTTGTGCCGCTTCCACCCTAGTCTCCCTGTCACCTTCGGCCATCACACCGCTGGTTGACTACTCACCTTCGCCTATTTCGCCGATGCCTTGCCATCACTTTGTTGGATGGGCCGCGATCCCACTTGTCTTATGACAAGGTTGTTCTCCCTGAGGCTCCGTTGAGCAATGGTTCTTGAACATACCGCGTCTAGACAACGGTGCACCCAGTCCAACCCCAAACACTCCACTCCGACTCTACTCCGCTTTGCCGGACTTCACCGCTCTACCGCTAGGATCACGGACTCTAGTCATGATACTCCGTTGAGTGATTGACGTTATGGGCCACACATCCTGAGCATCTGAACACCCAAGCCCCGCACCCTCCAACATTACCAGTCACCGGCCTCACCACCGCTGGTTGACACCCCATCTGGCCGTCACCGGCCTTGCATTATGGGCTAACACCCCATCACCGTCGACCTCTCTGCTGACTCCGAGGGTATACCATGTTTTATCATGGGTTTAACCTTAGGACCGACTTTGAGGAAGAACCTTTGCTATTCCGCCTGTGTGTGGAATCCCGGACACCTGTGGTAGTCTATTGGGAATTACCCCGATAACGCCGCACCCTCCGGCTTCGGCTATTTTGGCCTGTCCAATAGTTGAAGTACTATCCCGACACCGTGATGTTCCGCCACTGTCTCCAGGAGACTCGGTACAAGCCTATAAGTATAGTTAGACGATGGGACGTCTTCCCTAAGAGGGGGATAAGGACTCCGCGCCTAACAACCTTTGGCCTTTGACCAGTCTTCACCGAGGATTTTTGCCGCGTTGTCCTGTCAACCACCGCACCGCTTTAGCCTGGAGCAAGCCCGTGCATGACGCTGATCCTCCCTCACCACCCGGACATCATCCCTATCCACCCCCGACCCTTCGGTGCCTGAGTGCACACCCCTACAGTCCTCTCCCGACCTCATAGGTCAGTCATTGCAGAAGGCCTAGTATGGCCGACTCTTGTATCCCAACCCCCAAATGACCTCTGAGCCCGTATCTGATGATACAACACCACCGGTTCCAAAACCACCTGGCCGGGTCCTCGTAACCCAGTTGAGGACTAGATGTCTTCCTTCACCCGCGCCTAGGTACACCGCTCCGAGCCTGTTTGGCTCCCCCAGTTGACTCCGATTCCCCAAATGGCCATAGGACTCCATCCCGTCAATCCCGCTATCGCCGCTTTCGCCGTAATCAACATAGCGGCAGGGAGTACCTCCTTGTGCCATCACCGAATGGGATCCCGAGTCCTTTGTTCCCGTTCTCCTGGTGACGCCGTTGCCACTTAGCCGAGTTTTCATACCAAATGCCGCAAATCTGCGCATTCCCGGCCCTTGGCAGGCTAACCACCTGAACACCCTGAGTGAGCCTACCCTCGGCCTGTGCTCCAGCACCCTGAGGACCTCATCTCAACCCCACCATTTCCTTCCGTGATGAGTTTGCACCATGCCGCAGCAGTACCGTGCCTTGTACTGCCGCACCGCTGGGAACTCTATCACACTCCGTCCCTTCGGGCACTATGAGAGCCACTTGTGTGGTCTCCCATGTGTCATCATTTGACCCCTCCGCTTGCAGCCACCTTGTGAGTTGACTTCCGTCCTCCCTGCGCCGCATCCCCGAACTCCGCGGTCATGTTGAGTGGACTCTTGTCCTCCATGCGCCGCACCTCTGAACCTTTGGACATGATGTGAGTTGCCCAACCGGCCTCCATCTGTCGCCTCCACACCCTTCGGGCCGATTAGGCCACTTCCCTTCCGCTACCCGGATCCCTGGACTCATAGGAAGCATGGTAGGAAGGCCAAGTTTGAGTTGAGAGACAAGTCCACCAGCTTGTTCTCCTCTGACCTTCCAGTCCATCATTGCCGACTCCTTCTCCGACTTCCATTTTGAGTACCACACCAATCCCGCGCCGATTTCGCCTCTGCTTGAGGCATTCTGATCTTTCCACGCCGCTGTTTTCAGCGCTCCGACTTTGTCTCCTTGTGGGACACCCTCTGCCGTACCCCCTGCTGATTCCGGACTCGGTGCCGCATGCGCTGACTGGATACCAAAGCAAGGTACCGCGCCCTTGTCCTTTTATGGACACCAAGACCCTGCCGAGATGTCGGCAGCATTCATCTTGCACCTTTTTCTCTTCCGACTCCGGTGCTGTGCTGTAGCTGGCATTCCTGACATCACCACTCTTAGGCCTTCAAGGGTTCAGGCCCTAAGAGGGGGATACTGTCACGACCATGCATCCCAGCCCATTAGCCGCCCGTCCCGATGCTGCCCAAGCCTATTCCCACTGTGCGAGCGCGAGCACGAGCCCCGACCTCAGCCCTATCCTCCCTGAGGGCCTCCCTGCTCACTCCCCCACTTGCCCCTAGGCTCCCCTACACTTGGCCGACTCCCCCACAGCCACACCGACCTCCCTGCCCCAAGTCCGCCTCTGGTACCGACCTAGCGTGACTCCGCGACATCGCCTACTCCGCTATGATACCATCGCCGCTATCGTGGCCCTACACCCCTTCGTTTATTTATCTGTTATTGTTTGTTTTGACCCTCGGTCATTGCCGGCCATGGTGCGGCCAACCCCGCTCTTTGTTCCTATTTGCTTCCGGACCCTTCGGCCTTCGGCCCGGGTCCGCTCCTATTCATTCTACCTTCATATATATATCCTGTATATTACATTATAGTACCTTAGCTCTAATATCGACTTGACCACGACCCCAAGCCCTGACCCCAACAAGGCAGCCCCAGTAAGTTCGAAATGAGGGCCAAGAGACAACTAGGGGGCACAGCACTCCCTTTAGAGTTGCTGAGGCCAAATGCCCTACCCTCGGGCCTTGTCTGAGGCATCGCGGCCATCGCAGCCCTTAGCGGTCCGCATCGGCGACCTTCGGTGCCCGACCCCGGATCAGTATCTAACAAATGCCTTCGAAAACGACATCCAATAGAGATGCCTTGAACCACACTGGAAAAGTGCCATCAAGGCACCCCAAATAAATACAAGCTCGACCTGGAAACTCACCTTCCTTATTGAAAACACATCATCAATAATGTGCCAAAGGCGATGAAAACATCTTCAGTAATTGACTCTGGAGGCATCGCGCTCAAGCTGCTCTCCTGAAGCGTCAATCCCTGGTGCTGTGCACCAGATTTTCCAAATTCGGCTCTACAACGCAGCTGGAGCCTCCAAATTTGGACGGGACCTCCACATAACACCATGAAGTCACAGAGTCCTGTTTGGATGGGACCATAGGATTCGGGTGAGTGACAACTAGGTGGCGGTAGAGTGTGACGCTCCCGGGTGCACGTTTCTAGTACTTCGAGTTCAGATAGGCCGGGTGGAAGAAAGATTCCTGGCTGAAAGGCGACTGGCTAGCTTTGGGGGAGAAAAACTGTTGCGCGACAGCGCCAAACATCCTGGCATATATGGTCATCAACCAGCCGACAGTAGAGTTTGATGCTCTCTCCAATCGGTGGGCTTGCATTGGGGTGTAGCCTGAATTTGGGAAGTCCGCTACAACAATGTTTGATGCTCAATCTTTAACGAACCGAATAGTACTGCTTGCGAACAGCCAAAACATGGGCTCCCTCAAATGTGTAAATTTCGGTGTCATGCTTGAGATGGACAATGGGAAGGGTGACTCGAAGCCCGCCCAACATTTATTGCTTACGACGCACTGTCTTCTGCAGAAACATATGCTCTGTTCCCGGAAGTCATCATCACTCTCCTTCCCATCCCTACTCAACAACTTGGTCCAGTCTCACGGCTTCCTTCCGCGGCTCTACGGCCGAATATATCAATGACGTCGTATTTCGTGGCGGCGTACAGCGTTGAGTCGGGGGCATCCCAAGCACAAACTTCGGACTTGACTGTTCCTGGTGGCGGTGAACGCGGACGGCCCGTAAATTTGATATTCTAGTTCTTTCACTGAAGATACGGGGTTGGAAGATTTGCACCCACAATATTAAACAGACCCGCAGGAGAGCCGCATTATCGAAATTCTCTTGAGCAGAAAAAAAGTGTTGGTAGTCTGACACCCTTGTACATATTACGCGCTCAGCGGTGTGGTGGTTGTACGGGTGGTAACAAAAAGAAGGGAACCAACAGAATAGTGCGACGCCGGTACTCGGCCGTACGTTGAATTGTGTTGCTTTTGATGCACCCATCCATCCACCGCGATCCATGTTGAATCCATGAGCCCGACCTGAGGGTTCAGCATGTTGCTTTTATGTTGGGATCGAAAGTAGATGTTGCGAGTCTGTTGTTGTAAGCTGCTTCAGCCATCATCCATTGAATCAATCGATTATGTAATGTAATGACCCAACCTTCCCCCCACATTTAATGATTTTATATCCGGCCAATGCTGTTGGAATCAAAGTATCTCGTCACCTAGCAGCGGCTGTGTATCTCCCGTGCATGCATGTATCTTGGGCTCAAGTTCCGAATTACAAACCACATGCATCCACACTTGCGGGGGGAACTAATTCAACTTTTGCTCGGGTACAGGCCATTTTTGTTCCCCTCAAACTGAATGGCTGAGCTTGCGGCACCTTCAGCCTTTGGCCATTTCTCAGGGGGTGGGATTCAACTTTCCCCCACGGAATGACCTCCCTTTGTAAACAGATACCTTGCAAGCTCGGCCAACTAGGGCTGCCCTAGTTGCGGAAGAATCACAAGTCGATAAGCACATGATGATGGAAGGTCCAGAGAAAGCACTGTAAGTGGCCATTTCAAACTGGGGTAATGACAGGGACGATTAGGATCCTAAACAATCCATACAGGTGATATGCATTTAAATGACAAGGACTTTAATAGTGCCTTGATCACTCTAGAAAATCGGAAAATAATCACACTATGGCCATGGCTTGTCAAATGAATGTATAAGATGGACTCACATCAAGGAGCAATATCCTCTCTGCGTCTATCATCGGTAACGGATCTCGTCACCTCACGGTATGGAAGTCCAGTGACGACTTTGCCAAGGGCTACGTCCGTTTGAGGCGAGTCTCCATACGACCTGAAATTCTGAAACCCTTTGATATCCTTGGTGGCTTGATCGAACTGGATGAAGGGGGCTCCTCGTTGCCTGACCGTCTTTCCGCGTCTGCGCCACGCTCAATCCTGTCATCAGAATCGGTGTTATCCCTCATGCCAATAGACCCAGCACGAGTCGAATAGGGGTTGAAATCCAGCATATGAAGGTGGGTAGAGCGTCCCCATTCAGGGGCTAACCAGGGATCCTATTGTACACGCCCTCGGGTGAAGATGTATCGGTTCATAAAAATAGAGCAGAATGTCTCGTGACCAGTCGCCAACAAGCGCGCAGAACGAGGTCCCCAATCACCCCATGGGACATGGATAGGTAGGGTGGAGTCGGCGTCGGAGTTGGCGTCTAGATTGTCATCCAGTATCTTTCCCTTAGTATGGAAATCGCTCTCGAAACGTTTGGTCGTGCAATAGATGTCGGACACGGCAATAAACATCCGGTAAGACACTTCCCACGTACAGAACGGAGTAGGTGAAAAGACAGCGACCCTGAAATCATCCTGCCGGGGACGAACAAACGGTCCGTTGGTGGCGTGTGTACGCCCCCATTTTGGCAGATCGTCCGAAGTTGTGGAAGAATCTTGAACTGAACCTGATGGAAAGGAGGACATGCTTGGAATAGGTCCGTGTGCAGACATCGGCTCTCCCCCGGATAAAATTTCATATTCTGGAGCTTCAAAGACGGGACTGGGCCGGCAGTGCAACCGCATGACGTGTGAATACTCCAACCAGGGTGAGAAATCGGGTAATTGGAATGTCGCGACATGCTGAGATGGAAGGCAAGGGTTTAATAGGGGGACCGTCGTAATGACAAGGTCTAAATGAATAGACTGCTAGCGAGATCGAGTCCCTTTCACGTTGAGGAATGATGAAATGGCGCGGAGATAAGAAAAGAAACGACTCCATGGTTGAATTTGAGAGTTCCTGTGCTCTTGAGGTTCAGGGTAATGCCTCATATGCAGAGCCAGTGAAAGACACTTACACATTGGCATATCCCTGTCTTCCAATTCCAAATCCAAAAATAGTGGTGACCAGCATCCTGTAGCATGACGCCGACAAAGTCGCCAAAGATCTCGACAAGAATGTGCGAAGGATCCAGCACCGGGCAAGCATCGAGAGTCTCATATTGGGCCATCGGGTGAAAGCCATCACATTTGCCTTATTCTGACAAACATCTTATCAGAGTCTCAGCAAACGTAAATGGCCAAATCCTGTTCCGGATCGATACTGAAGTCCAGATACTCGAAGCCGAGGTGGTGGAGAATAGGCGTTTTGGGCCAGTCTATTTCAACATTATCGTGATCTCCACCTTCTAGGTCCACCTGACGCTCAGAATCGATTGGCCTGAGCAGTGCGGATGATAATCCGTGACCTTTTGAATTCGAAGGACGATCCGCGAATCTCGGAAGGGGGTGGAGCCATAGACAATCAAAGCCACCGGACACGGTTACTTTGTGCACATACGCAAAGACTCCGTGTCCCTGAAAGTGAAATGGGGCCATGGGTTGGCCGAAATGGTACATGTTTGGGGCCGCCATTTCAAATTAGCCCATCCAAGTTCCCGCCTACGAAGACTCGTAAGTTTCTCTGCAATAGAGAGATGATCTGGATCTGGGGCCGGTCCCATCAGACCTGGTAGTCTCTGCATATACATCACCCGTACAAGCGGCAGTGCTACCGGCAAGAAGGTAAGTTTCGCGCTCGATGTTATACTGGAGAACCAACGACCCCTGATGACATAGAGAGAGGCTTTAGTTGCCTGCGAACGTCACTTATATTAGAACCATAAAAATGTATGACAAAGAGGAATAAAAACGTGAGGAACGAAAGGGCAAGCGAACTGCTTTTAACTAAAACTCGCCTGTTTGCACCCCATGAGACCATTCAAGGAAAGGTGTTAACCAAAACCTCCACTGGGAGAGCCGTAATGAGTCGCGGCTTGTCATGATTAATGCTGAGCTGGATGAGTTGAGATGAGATGAGGTCCTCTGACATTCTTGCAAGTGGATTGGATTTATTACGTAAGGTTGTCCAAAAAAAAAGAAGGCGCGGACAGCCACCCCGAGAGCATAGCCACAAAGGCAAACGTGATTTTCTATCGGCACCAAGGTTCTAATTCATTTGTCCATTTGTCTCATTCAGCCTTCGCATTTGAGTTCCTACTGTCGATCTCGGAATGGGACTCCTCTCTATCATTCGGAAGAACCAACGGAAGGCAAAAGAAATGAGGATACTCTTCCTGCAAGTGAAATCTATATACCCTTGACACCCTAGCCTCGTCACACTTATTAAAAGCCCCACGCATTTCACAGAGGGCTGGACAATGCTGGGAAAACAACCATCCTGAAGCGTCTGAACGGTGACGACATAGGCTCTGTCAGTCCGACTCTTGGCTTCGAGATCAAAACCTTTATCCACGGCAAGTGCGCAATCGAGCGATCCGTCCCATTCTGAGCCTATTTAGCTGATACGGGATTTTTCCCAACGAACCAGATATACCTTGAACATCTGTCGGTAGCCTCGGGCTAATTAATTTTCTGATACTTTACGATGGACTGATAGATAGGCGTTTTTAAGGGGATGTGGGTGGACAACGAACGCTTCGTCCATATTGGAGGAATTATTTTGAACAGACCGATGCTCTTGTATGGGTTGTCGACTCGTCGGATCGACTGCGAATGCAGGACTGCAAGGAGGAATTGCATTCCTTGCTTCAGGAGGACGTGCGTAGTCACCTGAAGACCTATCTCGCCGACTTATTGACTTGTCACGCTAGAGACTCGCAGGTGCAAGTCTTATAGTTCTGGCAAATAAGCAGGATCTGAATGGTGCTATGACCGATGCAGAAATTAAAAAGGTGACCATTTATTCCTGCCTTCATTGAGATTCCGCTTATGGAGCGACTTGTGCATTCAGGCCCTTGACCTTCGGTCTATCAGGACGCATAATTGGAAGATCATGCCATGCAGTGCCATTACGGGTCAAAACGTAGCTGAGGCATTGGAATGGGTAGTTGATGACGTTGCAGGAAGAATATACTACAATCTGGGTGACTAAATATACATGAATGAAGTCCGTTCCGCTATGTATATAACACGAGAATGTTGATTAACGCTTGTGGTAATGGTGGTAATAGGTGATTTCATGCAAAGCAGTGAGAAGATCTAAAAAAAGAGTTGAAAGAGGCGGACGGATTTCATGCCTGGCTTTGACTGCTATCCAAAATGTACTTTTCCATACTCTCCTGATAGGATTCGGAGAAGAGGAACCGCTTAACATCGGGAGGCATGCTCTCATCGGAATCACGTCTAAAACTTCGCTGTGGACTTCTTGGTGAAAGCGGGCTGGACTGAAGGAAGTCGAGTTGAACGTCTTCAGCAGTGGGTTTGGCGTGTGACTTGGTCGGGGATGGTGTCATCGGCGCGCAAGCATTCTCGTCCAGAGGTTGGTTCTTTGGAAGCAGTGAGGCTAGTGAGAAGTAGCTTTCCCCCTCGGAAGGCAAAGGCGTGGCCCTCAGACGGTATTCCCGCCATCGCCTATCATCTTTGTACTGCGGAACCCTTTGGGTCGGGAAAGGGGGATCGAGACGGAGCTGGGATAGTAGTTTGCTGCCATAATCATCACCCATGGTATCTTGCGTCTCCGATCCTTGTGTATCAGTATTCTGTGTCTGGGACCCTTCATTTGAGCGCGGTTGGTCAACATGAAATAAAGCTGTCGACGAGCACTCCATAGGTGAATTATCGAGGGTTGAAAGCCTTCCTGGGGAAATCAGTTGCCCCTTGGTGACGATGATACTCGAAGCAGGATCTGCTGTACCAGGCACAACAAACTTGCGCGGGGTAGCGAGGGTACTTTTCAGAGAGCCGCCTTTCCTTTCGAATGGTTTATCTGACGCATGAATGGATGAAGAAGCCCAAATATGCCGCTCAGGGGTCTGAGAAGACGGCACCACAGAATCGCGAGAGGCTTCCCCCCGGGGCACCTTCGAAGGTGTTTTGGGTCCGTTCGATAAGCTCCAAACTCCACGATAGTCCGATGGTTGGGCCTCAACAATTATGTAAGAACGTTGTGTTTGGGAAGAAGGCACAACATCAGATTCATCGTCCATTGGGGATGTCACTCGGCTGCTTGGAATATTTCGATTCTCGTCAGAGGTATGAAACAGTGAAATCGATCCTGCGCGTGTTGGGCTCGTATCCCAGTCGTTTCGTGGCCCCCTTGACCTCTCTTTCCCCTTAACAGTAGTATCTAGGTGCGGTGTCGTGTCTGCAAGGGTAGGGCTAGAACTTATCACAACAGTTGAGCTGCGGATGGTCGAAGGGGGGGCAACTAAAAACGGATGGAATGAAATGAAATGAACAATAGGAAGCTAACAAATACATACGCGTGCTAACGACAGTTCTCAATGCTGGGGTTTCTGGGAGACGCTTCCGACGCTTAGGAAGAGGCACAATTTCCGAATCACTGCTTATGTCGACAAGTGGAGGTGTCTCTCGGCTTTTCGGAGTGCTCCTTACAGCAGGAGAAGGGGCCAATGCCCTTGAGCTCGGCTTTCTTGTCTTCGGAGTGACCGAGGAACCGGCCGGAGAATCAAAGGGTTGCGACTTGAGTGCTGCAGTAACACTTCGTGTATGCTTGCGGGAGCTGGGTGGGGGCTTGGGCGGCTTCGGAAGAAATATATCCGTAAGCCGAGTCTGATACTGAGTGGGGGGGCCATCAGGCCCATCTCCCCTAGCGCCGGTCCTCGAATAACGACCGCGCTTGGGAGGCATCGTTGGTCCGGAAGCAAAATGTCGCGTCACGCCTGCAAACACGCAATGGACGCATCTCTAAAATGGCCTCTCTCTCCTAGCGCAATCACAGAAGATGGACCGGGAAAAGTGCTAGTCATTGGTTCTTGCAGAATTTTTTGGGATATCGGGTATTGACGTACGCTGTGACCTGACTCACGGAGTTGAGTCTGCGGCGCTTCTTGGTAAACTCGTCACCATGCCTGTGCGCTCCTCGCTTATAACTCGAGAAAAATTTCCTTTACGTCTTTCCTCAGTTCACGTACTACGGAACTGAGGTGAGACAGCTTTCCCTTATCTTGTGTCCAGATGCCTTGTATCTGACCCATGTATGTATACTAGCGACATATCGCCAGGTAAATTAAATATTGATTATTCTAAACCGAACTGGGCAACATATCGCTAGATTCTGATGACTCTGAAGGATCAAATACAGTCGCGCCAAGATCAAAACTCCCAGTTGAACGGCAAGGTTCTGCTTGTGCTGCGGGTATAGGCGAGCGTTATCGCTTGTAACCGCTTCTGTGCTATTTTGACGCGTCAAACGCGGGGACTAAGACGATTCGTGCGCGGGGAGCGCGCTTATCTACACTCAAATATCTATCACTCTTCCCGAGGGCACATATGGTCGCGTAGCGGGACAGGTGGGTGCTATTGGACATCATGGTCTTGGTTTTTGACGCAAAGATCGCTGCAGGCGCAGGTGACATCGATGCCGATTATTGAAGAATCGTCTGTGTCTTGCTATTTAATCATTTTGGCAAGGGATTTAACTGGATGGTCCGTTTTCCCACATAGCCTCGAAAGGTGATCGCATTGCGCGCGCGCCGCGAAAATTGTTCAGAAGATCGACGCGTCTGAAGTTCAGGTTTGAATTATTCTCTTTCGCTCCTATGCCCCGCTCGGGCAGGATCCTAAAGTGACTCTTTTGAGGAGCAGAGCGATTCGGGTCCACTGGAGGATTTAGCAGTGCTAGGGGGCCTGTTTTTACATTTGCCGGGGGAACGGCTACCTGCCTTTACCCTTGGCGCTCACACAAGCAATCGTATTTCCTGGTTATTGTGATTAACGATCAGAGATCATTGCGATGTGATGCGGTAATTGCGCGATCATGCATCTCCAGGCTATGCTGCTTATGCGCGCTAACCCTCAGCTTCCATATCTCGGCTACGTCCGAAGATCCTACCAATAGCTCCATTACAAAACATTCAGGCACCCTCTATCTACCGCGACCGACGCAATCTCTAAGCAGTGCGACAAGTCCTCAGCCATTGGGTGCCATGTTTTCGTTATCATTGGGGGGCTGCGAGCCGCTAATATCGTTTATCACACACTAGCTCCCGCAATTTATCCGGTTTCAGCTCTGATGGCCAACAGCGCGCGGCACGGTCATCGGAAGCAGACTACAAAGTTGGCCTTGCGTGCAATCCCGCGAATTCACAGGCATGAGGATATATATAACACGTAGCAAGTCTTCGCAGTTGGTGTGGTATCTCCATTACCCATTTCCCAGGTCAAATAGCATCACGAGAGATGGGCATGTCCTTTCGCGAAAATATCCTGGGGGGATTCCTTTATGGGTTTGTGCTGCAAAACATGTGCGTTACTGACAGCATTCACAACCATCTTTTTTGCCAATGATGAAACATTTTCACTCTCCCGTCTTCATCCGCTCGTTCTGATCATTCCTTGCAATAGAATCGTCGGCGCAATCACCGTTCAGACCTTCCTGTATTATCATAGGTTCCCTAAGGATCATATTTCTTTGAAATTCATCGTCGGATTCTTATGGTGAGTGCTGGCTGATCGAGTGATTTACGCGATGCATGGTGTAGAGTCCGTTGACTTCATGTTCCATTTGGAGGCTCACCCAGATGTTTCAAGTGTAAGTCAACAGCCTCATCGGAGATACGTTTCAAGGATCGTCTCTTCTCCAGGATAACTTCGGCAGTTGCGACGTATAGAATACAGACTCGCCACTTCGGAGTTCTGCCGTCAACTACAGTATGGTATGCTCTCTCACAACTTCATTATGACACTGGCATGACATTACTCCCGCGACAGGTATGATACCGTCTATCAGATTTCTCTGGTGAGACCATAATCTCCCTCAGCTCTGGATCGAATCTGCCTTGTGTGGTCACGCACCCATCATAATGCCCATTAGGTTATTTGTTCCACTGTCGTGCAGCTTTACTTCGCCTTTCGTCTCTACCGATGTAAGTTACCTAATCTCCCTCTTCACCCATGGATTTCTAATGTTCGCTCTGAATTGCGCCCAGTTAGTGGATCGATCTGGCTATCAGCGCTGGTCGTACGTACTCACCTATTTTTCATGTGAATTTTTGTTTTGAATCCTCGTTGACAGGTCCTCTGCACCCTGGGGCAAGTTGGTGGGTGAACCCAAGTGGTCATGTTTTGGACTATCTGACGCATGTCTTGACTAGGGACTGGACTCGGTAAGAGAACTACACAGATTGCAGAATCAAACGACATCTGAGATTCCCTGTATTCTGCTCGTACTATACGCAGCGATCTGGATCAAAGCGTTAGTAGAGCATTTTCGAATGGTGATGCTATCCTCATCTTCATCACTGATAGGAATGTCACCCACGAGCTTGAAAGCTTCATCCAGCCTATACGCCACGTCGTGATAACTTGGCTGACATTGGAGGTACGTCCACTTTATGCATTGACCATAGAACTGCAGTTGTATAAACAATGCCAAATCCGTAGGCAGTGGCAGACCTCGTGATTGCCTTCGCTATGTCATATTTCCTTCAGAAGCGCCGCACAGGATTTCGACCGTAAGCAATTTATCAGCCTCCGGGTCGACGAAGAAAATGAACGAACACGCCTCCCCAGGACGGATACGGTGTTACGAAAGTTAGCAGTATATGCCATCAACACTGGCCTGCTGACCAGGTACGATTTGTCGGGAAATAGCTCCATGAATCAACCTTTCTCGTATTCAATAATTCAGTATTCTGGCATTGGCCATCATGTTTGCCGTACGTTGTTCCAGCTCTCTTGATGCACCATGTAGCCCTGACAGCCTGTCTCTGGGCAGTTCGTATTCTACGGCTTCCACTTCATCCAGCTGATATTCGGCATGGTAAGGTATACCTGCACTCCAATACGGAAACCTGACATCACGGTTGCACTATGCTTCTCAGCCGCTTGGAGGTGTCTATACATCCTCCCTTTTGGCTAAGTATGTATTCCATCACGGAGCAATGTGCATGGCCCGTTACAATGCGAAATCCCCAGAAAACTGACGACTTCTCCACGTTAGTTTACATTCGCGCTCGAGACTTCGGAGGGAGCTTCTTGTACAAAATGGAATCTCAATACACTTATCTCGCCTACCTGCCAAGGTCAGAGCCATGCATCCACAATCCACTCCGTCACAGCTGACCCAATGCCTTTCGCCAGATACGCAACCGGATAAGTGAGGCTACTTAGTGTATGTGAGGGGATGTGTGTTATTTGGACGAATGGATAGACCATGCCCCGTTAGCAGATGGGTTGAGATTTCCTTCAGTCTATCGCAGGCGCAGATAGCAAAGCCATGAAGATTAGATGTCCAGAGTAGAGAAAAAATGAACAAACGAACCAATGTCCGATTTCATCTCTTGAGTGCCTTTTTTTCCATGTAATATTCCCGAATTGGGTCAGTGTTTTTAAGCAAGGGCGCAAGTTGCAGTAGTTCCTGTGATGCTCAGGCACCCGCGAAACGAATTTCTTCATCTCCCTCACAGCTAGTGGAACTTCCGTTGCTCGAACTAGCTTCTGTCGTCGCCCCGGCTAGACCCTGGTCCACCGTCCTTAATGTGTTCGCCAAATGAGTTGATAACTCCTTTCTTGGGGGTCTAGGGACATCACCTCTTGACTCTCCATCGCGTTCTCGCTTCCTTCGCTCGAGGTGAATCGCTTCCGTTTCCTTTGCCAATCCATTCGAGCTCTGTGATAAGTCCCCCTGTGACACTCTCAAACCGGTCGACCATTCGGGATATCTGTTCTCTCGTAGAATTCCTTCAGGAGATATCTCTGGGTTCATCGTCGAAGAGGGATTTGGCTGTCTTCCCCGACTCGGGAGGTTTCAACGGCTTCATTTCTGGTTCCATTGATGATTTCAAATTCATCGGAGCTGTCTGACATCCTTATGGACGTAGGACGGGAAGATCGATGATTTGATAAGATATAACGCCGGACAGAGGAAAAGCAAAAGGTGAAAAGAAGATTGGGAGAGAGAAGAAGCTTAAGAGAAAAAGATACACGAACCTCTGAGGCGTCGGTACGTAGCTGAAGCGTCATGAAAGGACTGCAGATCGCGGATCAGCCGGGTAGGTTATCTGCCAGCGAGCCAGTGGGTACGGCGAAGGAGAGCCGAGGTGTTCGCACGCCACTTGAAATTCTGGCTAGGAGTGCACTCGCACAGTGATGAAGGACGAAGGTAACGACAAGATTAATATGATGATATGACTAATCACTTCAGTGGGGCTATGTTACGACGCACGGACGCGTCGGACCGGAGGCGGCGTCAGGGTTGAGTGTGTGGGATGCCTGCGCGGTCTGCGCCACGCGCGGGTACCATGTTGCCGATGCGCGGCATCATGACTTGTATCGTGCCGCGTATACATAAAATTTGTAATGATTCAGATTTATCAATGGCTTAGATTGACTCCATTTTGAAATAATCTTAATGAAAGGCCTGTTGAACCCGAACAATTCATTCAATCGGAACTCAATCATTACCGCCGATAAAGCTTTCTCCGTCTACTGCGACCCCGTCCCAATCTCTAACGTGTTCATCGTCAAAGTTGTGCACTATACCCTTCTCGCTAGTAGGGGAACTGAAAGCTACAAATTTCGTTTCTTCTGCAATTCATCCAGTGGCAGCCAACGACTCGGAGCAGCCTGAGGGCGTCTATTCCAATAGAAGCTGGTAATCTGCCACCTAAGCAAGGGCGCCACACGATGTTCAGACGCGCGTAACCTAAAAGACCGGGGAATCCGATCCTCCACGGTACCAATTAGAAAGCACGAGGCGTAGCAAGTCTTCTTCGCAGTAGGTGTGGTATCTCCATATTGTCCATTTCTCAGGTCAAATACTAGCATCACCAGAGATGAGTATCTCCTTTCGAGAAAATCTCCAAGGGGGCTTCATTTCTGGGCTTGTGCTCCAAAACATCTGCGTTACCGGCAACCATCAAGTTGACGGAGCATTTCCCGCTCTCAGCTCCCCTGTCTTCATCCGCTCGTTCTGACCATTCCACGCATGTTCTTCGCTTGCCATAACGTAATCACCGTTCAGGCTTTCCTGTATTACCATAGGTTCCCTAAGGATCATATCTCCTTGAAGTTTATCGTCGGATTCTTATGGTAAGTGAGTGTTGGCTAATCGAGTACCCCCACGCGCGCGATGCATGGTGTAGTCCGTTAACTTTACGTTTCATTTGGAGGCTCACCTAGATGTTTCAAATGTACGTCAATAGCCTCATCTGAAATACATGTAATACGGTTCAAGGGGGATCTTCTCTTCTCTCTATGATATCCTCGACAGTTGTGGTGTACAGAGTACACATTCGCCACTTTGGGGTTCTGGTGCCAACTACAGTATGGTATGCTCTCTCACAATTAAGCTCATTACGACACTGGCATGACATCACTCTCAACGATAACAAGTACTTCTATCAGATGTCTCTAGTAAAACCATATTCTCCCTCAGCTAGCTCTGGATCGAGTCTGCCTTTGTGTGGTCATGCATTCATCATCAATATAACACTCATTGGTTTATTTGCCCCACCGTTGTGCAACTTTACTTTGCCCTTCGTCTCTACCGATGTAAGTTACCTAACCCCCTTTCACCCAATAGATTTCTAATGTTCGCTCTGGAATTGCGCCCAGTTAGTGGATCGATCTGGCTATCAATGATTGTTCTACGTACTCACCTGTGTTCTTCATATATATATTTTGGACTCTTCGTTGACAGGTCGTCTGCACCCTGGGGAAAGTTGGTGGGTGATTCGAAGCCAAGTGGGTCATATTTTGTTTTTGAACTAAGTATCTGACGCATGTCTTAACGAGGAACTTGGACTTGGAGTAAGAGATTTGGATTTGTAGAATCAAAATGGCTTCTGAGATTCCCTGTATTAATGTGATCGTACTTATACGCAGCGATCTGGAATCAAAACGTTAGTCGATCATGATTATTCGAACGGCGATGATAGCTATTGTTGACTAGGTACGATTTCGAGTTCGTCACACTCGTTAGAGAGAAATAATCAATCTTTCTCTTTCTTTTCTATAACACTCAGTATTCTGGTCGTCATGTTTGCCGTACGCGTCGTTGTTTTCAGTTTTTGATGCACCACCGTTTCCCTGACAGCCTATCCATGTCTCTGTCTCTTTGGGGGGGGGTTCGGAACGAGTGGAAATTAAACGGAAACTGGGCCTTGGCCAATACCAGTACATGTGATGATCGTAAAAAAAAAAAGAAACAGGCCTATATAGACGTTTGCGCGACTAGCTTGAGCAGCATGCAGGCTGCTGCTTATTCAAATACCGGAAGCAAAATGTCGCGTCACGCTCACGCGTGTGGTCGCCAATGGATGCCTCTCTAAAGCGACCTCTCTCTCCCAGTACAGTCACAGAAGATAGACCTAGTAAAATGCCAGCCATTGATGCCGTAGTAGCTGAAGGGTCGAATACGGTCGCGCCAACAACAAGATCAAACCTCCTAATTAAACGGCATTCCGAAAAAGCAAAACTTCCAACGCGAGGTTCTGCCTTGGCTGCGGGCTACGATCTTTACAGGTGTGGTATTATCGTCCGTAGCCGGCTTTCTTGGTCACAAATATATTAGTTTGACGCGTCAAGCGCGGAGACCAGGACGATTCCTGCGGGGGGGAAAGCACTTATCGACACTCAGGTATCCATTGCCGTCCCTATAGGCACATATGGTCGCGTGGCACCTCGTAGTGGGTTAGGTGAGCTCGATTTTAAGGATGTCTATATGCTGTTAGACATCAAAGTCGCAATTTCTACAGCATCAAAGTTCATGATCGCTACGGGCGCGGGCGTCATCGATGCCGATTATCGAGGAATCGTCTTTGTCTTGCTATTTAACCATTCTGACAAGGAATTTCTTGGTTGGTCATCTCCAATAATCCAATGGATTTTCATTTTTTCACATTTTCCCCCCCCCCCTTCAACAGTCTCGGAAGGTGATCGAATCGCGCAACTGATTATTGAGAAGATCGAAACGCCTGAGGCCATTGAAGTTCAGGTTTGTATTATCCTCCTTTTTTTTCCGTTCCTGTTGCCCCGCTCACCCTGTCCCTGTGCTGTGTAGGATCTTGAGGAAACTCTCCGAGGAACTGGGGGGTTCGGCTCCACCGGAGGACATGGTGGCCTCTAATGCTAAAGGCCTGGATCTACCGCCTTGTTGTTCTCTGTCCCTGCTCGTGTATATCGTGTCAATCTAACTATCGAAATTAACACAGTCCGAACGTAATGACTGGAGAAAGTGGCCACTGAGCTGAAACTGCCCAGCCTATAGTGCTACCAGACCACAATTACTCACACTCTTCTTTCTTTTCATCTTGGCACTACATAGCGTAACCGCCACGCGAGCGAATCGCATTATGCAGCACACTGGCCGGTAGCGACAACTCACCTAATAGTCTGCGGCACACAGTTTCGTCTACCTTTCGCCATGGAGGGCGTTGGTACCCATGGACACACTCTAATGCCCGATTATTGTGAACCACTGGCCCCGGGGTTCGCGTGTCGCACTTCCGCAGTGACCAGCCTCTGATCTTTAGGGGGAGTGCTTCGTATGACTGCAATGGTACGATGTATGTGCATCACTCCTGATCCACGATGCCTCACCTTCCCTGAATCCTCTCTGGTACCCTAACGCCCGCGGCCCTTCACCACGCTTCCTAACTACGCGCCACATCGTACGTTTCAGGGTGATTCCATTACAACAGACTCATCTAGGGGCAGAGAGTTGGAGCGGCTTGATTCCCGCGTCACTTCGTCTGGATATGGTTTGCCCGCAATAATAGTTCAGTTTCGCTTGAGGGCCGGCTTCCCATCTAGAAGAGACGGAACCTATCTTCCCGCAGAGACACCAAGCGAGGTCCCGCCGGTAATTGGTTCAGCTTCATACCCAATATGTTCCACAACTCCAGTACTGATAACTACTTGTACTTGATCACATCGCGTTGAATTGAAGCGGGTGCCACATCCCTTAGCCACAAAAGACTCATTTCGAACTCATGACCAAAAAGGTTTTGCATCCGCAAGCCAAACTTGTGATGACTAAACCTAATAACCCCCCTTAGTAGAACGGACAAAAGCCACGTGCACAACTACGTAAATAAGGAAATATATTTTAAAACCAACTAGAGATACATGTCGTGAATATTATATTTATCATAAATAAATGATCAAGGTGTGGTAATCTGAATTGCTCGACTCTGAATCTGAACTACGGTATGAGCAACCCAACCCAACCGAACTCATTTTGAAAAAAATAGACACATACCCAATACACAGCCACCAACCCCAACCCAACTTCCCGACCCAATGCCCAACCCCGACCCAAAGCCCAACCCCCGACCCAAATGCCCAACCCCAATGCCCAACCCCCAACCCAAATGCCCAACCCCTGACCCAATTCCCAACCCACCAACCCAATTAGGCCCAACCCCCGCCCAGTGCCCCGGGGGAATAAGAAAGAAAGAAAGAAAAAGGGCACAAATAGCCGTGAATCAAACTGGCACCCAACCGAGCCAAGAATGAAGGCTAATCATGAATTAGCCACCAGGCCAAGACACCGCTAATGCTATTCTTGGACTTAATTTGTAAATATGCTTCTTGAAACATTACAAATATGGAAATCTGGAATCAGATTTGCGGAACTAATTTTATGATTTTCGAGAAATTTTTTAGCGCACGTGCCTGTGCATGTGACTTTTATCCGTTCTACTAAGGGGGGTTGTTAGGTTTACTCTTGTGATCAACCGCTGGCATCATTTATAAGGGCATGGATTGGTTTGAGTATTCTAGAGTTCACCGGGAATGTGAGCCAAAGACTGCAGACGGATCAGCTGGCATGAGAACACAGTGGGTACCGAATTCCTTGTTCACTTTCATTCCAGCTGGGCGTGCTGAGGGTTTCGAAACGTGGTGTGGGTGTTTAGGTGGATGGTAGCGATTTGTCGTTGGGTTCGTTCTGCATAATGCCGGGATGTTAGGCTGAGTTCGGGCTATGCCGCGCTCCTACCAAGCGATGTGGCCTTAGCTCAGCAGCAGCCCGTCTGGCCTTATCAAGGGATGACATGACTCACGTCTTCCACCATCTGGAGAGCATCCTGAATATTCCCCTACTCTACTATCTGGTCACTTCGCGGAGTCTGGGCAAAGGTGAAGGGGCTTTTCCTAAGCCAGGCTTGGACCTCATCCTCTCTCCGAGAGCTGGGTGAAAACCGGCCGTGGACAGAAAATAACATGTTTTATGAGACTAGGAGCCCCAAAAATCTCTGGAGGAGGACCGAAATTGAAATTGTGGAATCGTTAACGGATAACCTGCGGTGCCCCAGGCGAGTGTATGGCGACGTGTTGCTCAAGGATGCTGACCTATCGCTTCATAGGTTTCCCTCGGTGGTGGAACAATTGTGTTGATCCCAACAGGCACACAGGATACTCCTTGAGTGCTTCGGTCGAACAACTGTTCCCCTTTTTAAGATGGCTGGCGTCCGTTGGTTTCGGCATCGGATGTAGGGGGCTTTCGCGATGGCTTGCAATGACTCCGTTATTTGGCCCCACAGCCACTCTTATGTAGCTTAGGATCAAAAGAACGCCCGGGTATCTTAGGCAGGTTACCAGCTTCTATTAGTATAGATGGGTATCTGATCTGTTGAGGGAACAAATGGATGCGAGGAGAGCATTTGCATATGGTAGCTTGGTCTGCTTTACCTCGTTTTAACTTTGCGTTTCTAGCGGGTGGATTCTAGCGTTAAGGTGAAGGGTGAGAGCTGAACACTCTTCGAGGAGTACGGGGTCCGGTTCTACTGGTGCCGGAGGCGCGGATCAATCACCTGGACGATTTCTGTCAATGCTATATCATGTGAATCTAACTACAGTGACTCGTAATTACTTGTTGTAAGAATTACAGGCCCCTGAGGGTTCTTTCGCCACGTCCGATGTTCTCAATCAGAGCCTGGAAGTTGCATGCGTGCATTTGGAGGATATTCAGCATCATTATACATAAGGATCCTCGCATCTAAGCACTCTGTGCGATATAGAGCTGGCGCTCACTCGGCAGATTCAAAGCTGAGTCGAGGGCCGGAAACACCGGCGGAAACTATTGACCAAACGGCTGTGAGGGAAGAGGTGCTATATAGGATGTCCCGGAAAACCCCATACTAGTGCTTCATCAAAACAAGCAACTAGGATAGGGGTAGTAGCATCAGTGGACGCGCTCGGCACCGCCAATTTCCACTTTCTGTACCGGGGTAGCCACGCTGCTACTAGCAGAGGAACTTGGCCAGCCTTCCCTAGGGCTGAAGATCCACCTTCATGAGTTCTGTGGGTAGCTCGCCAAGAAATAGCCGTAAGTTCGGACAGTTTGGCTGATTCGAACGGGTTCTGAATTAACCAGACTCTACATACCTCTTTCAAACCATCTGAAGCGTGCTGCGATGAAACCAGTTCTCGGCTTCGATTGCTCACACCAAAGTGAAATATCTCAAGCCTTCACTGATCGATCGGACAACTATCGCATTTTACGACGAAAATTCTCCATACATTCTAATCCGCATTCAGCAAATTCACTCACTGACATGCTCAGAGAAGATTCAAGATCCTGGTTCCTCATTACCCTGTCTCCATCCTCGCCTGAGGCGACGAACTGGTGTTGACCGAGTACATTTGTCCGACTTACACTACGCCATAGCACTTATCTGATTATGTATCTGGTGAAGGAAGATTGGTGAGCTGTGACACAGTACTAGTGTGCTATGGAATTTTCTCTGACCTTGGGAGGAAGGTGGGACAAGTGTATTGAAATCCCGTTTTTTCCGGAATGAAGTTCCGCCCGGAGTCTCGAGCGTGAGTGCAGACTAAGGTGAAGCAAAAGAGAGAACCAGGTCGTCAATTTGTCAGGGATTGTATTGACAACGGTCAAGAGTAGTTGGAATACACACTTTGCTAAAAGAGACGCTGTGTAGACGCCTCCGAGCGGCTAAGAAGCACAACGCACTGTGAAGTCCAGCATCTGTGTCAAAATGCAGACGTAACCTACCAAAACGAACATCATGTGTACGAAGTGGAAGCCATAGAATGCGAACTGCTCAGTGGGAGGTTGTCAAGGCTACTTGGTGCATCAGGAAAGCTGGAAACAGCCATACAGCGAACATGACGGCCAGTGCCAGAACACTGGGTTACAGAAACAGAACAAGGTTAACTTGTGAAACTATTTCCAAATAAATTTGGCAAATCATACCTAGTCAACAGACCGGTGTTGATTGCATATACTATTAATTGCCGTAACACTGTATCCGTCCTTCAAGGGCAGGGGGAGGAATTTATTTAGGCATTCATTCCTCGATAGGCAAATTTTCCTACTGTCGAAACCCTGTGCGACGCCTGTGGAGGAAATATGACATGGCAAAGGCTATCATGAGGTCCGCCACCGCCTGCGAAATGATAGAGCGTTTACGTAAGTAATCAATGCTCTTGATTCGATACATAGAAAGGACATACCTCCAATGTTAGCCAAGATATCATGAGGTGGCGTGTGGGTCGGACGAAGCTTTCAATACCGTGGGTGATATTTCTGTCAATGAGGATGATGAAAATACGTTGCTGCTTGAGGAGGTTCAACTTGCGCTTTGACCCAGATCGCTGTGGGGGGCGATGCGAGCAGAATGTCAGATGTCGTTTGACTCTACAATTTGTGCAGCCTCTTACTAAATCCAGTTCCTAGGTTAAGTTATGCATAAGATATACCAGAACGTAGTCACCAGGGTTCACTCACCAACTTGTGCCGGGATCAAGAGGGCCTGCCGATGGGATCAAAGGTCTACAAATATTCATAGGATGAACAGGTGACTGCGTACGAGTAGCGCTGGTAGCCAGATTGATCCACTAACTACTAGTCACAATCCATAGCGACGTTAGGAATTCATAGATGAAAAGGGGGACTATTTGGAGTAACTTGCATCGATATAGACGAAAGACGAAGTAAATTTGGACGATGGTAGAACAAATAACCTAGTGGGAATTATGGTGAGTGCACAACCATGCAGGGCAGGCTCCATCTAGAGTGGAATTGTGGTCTTACCATAGATATCTGATAAACAGTATCATACCTGTTGTAGGAGAAATGTCATGCTAGTGTTATCGTGGGTTCGTAAGAAAGCATACCATACTGTAGTTGAAGACTGAACACCGAAGTGGTGAATGAATGTCATGCGAACCGAAACTGTTGATGTTATCCTGTAGAAATTACGAAGTGACAGTTCCTGAAACGAGTATTTTCTATGGCTGCTAACCCACACTTGAAACGTCTGAACGAGCCTGGAAATGAAATGTGAAGTCAACCAACCATACATCTTGTATTGCGTGAGTTACTTGATCAACTAGCGCTCACCACAAAAACCCGACCGCAAATTTCAAAGAGATATGGTCCGTAGGAAACCTACGGTAATAGAGGAAAGCCTGAACAGTGATTACACCGAAGAGTCTGTTGCAGGGGAAAGAATATTGGTTGATGCGAGCAAGCACATGATGGAAGAGCGAAAATATTCCATTAGTGTCGGAGAGGACGCTTGTCAATGTGATCCGCAACGTACATAGTTTGGAGCACAAGCCCAGATAGGAAACCCCCAAAGAGATTTTCGCGAGAGGACATACCCATCTCTAAGGATGAGACGATCTAAGATGGAGATGCTCAACCCAGAGACTTGTTACGTGCTATATACACTCCCATGGGTCTTGATTTGGGGCAAGAGGAAGAAATGAATGGAGCTCCCGATTTTGTAAGTTACCCCATATGGTGCGGTGCTCTTCGGCAGCCATACCTAGCACTGGATGCAGACCATTCCTTGGGCAGGTACAACTAGCTGCGGGGAGAGCGATCAATTCCGCAGGCGAGAATTCTGCGGAATAAATTAAAAAACTCCAACAGGACAAGGTCCGTTACAATCGATAGGTCTTTGTCTAGCCAGGCCGAATTCAATTACCATGGATGAGGGTCCTGCTTGACTTTGAGAAGTAAGGGGTTAAGAGTTTTTATTCGCAAGAGCCAGTGCAGAGCCAACCGGGGAACGATATTTGCAGCCAATTCCAAGCTAATGGTAGAAGAATTATTGACCACGAACTTTTGGTATTATTTGAAGGTTGAATCGATCGAAGCAGACAATGATTAGGGGGATCCTAAATGTTATGCGGCGGAGCTCCCGATGTTGATGGGATCATTGGAGCCTTCCCAATCATGGGCGTAGCATAGGCTGGTCACCTGCAGCTGCCTAGTAGCATAGGAGCGGGTGCCCACCCAGGACTCGAGTTGATTGAAGAACTAGGAAAAGCCAGGCAGGATCCCAGCCTCTACTAAAGTAGAAGGAAAAGCCTAGATGTATGATTGCCCTCTATCTACGCTACGATAGCCTACATTTACTTTGACCGCTGATGCATACCCCCCGTCCATAGTGTCACCCGTCACAATAACCAAGAAACGGAAGATGTCTCTTCCCGTTAAAGAGAAGCTAGAAGATGATGATCTTTCGTTACCCGGCGGCCTCGTAGCTACGTGGCAGTGCGGCTATCACACAAGGGTCTCGCACAGCCATTGGGTTGAAAGGTTCTCTAGAGCCTTTCTCACGGTCCTCCCGAGTTCGCTGCGACACTGCTGAGACACTACATAAATCATAAATCGGATCCATATATGCTGACATCTGACAGACACACCTTCGCCTGGATGCATTCCGACCGCTGCTGCGCTCAATGCTTAGAGCCTGTGTCATCACTATGGCGCCAACAATGGGACGCCGGGCTTCCGTAGCGTATCATAACTTCCATACTGCTCGGAGAGGGGAAATATTTGTCCGGATCTAAACGGCATCAAATTGGAGGAGGGCTATACGGATCATAGAAAGTGCTTCTAAGAAGCTGAATGTAGAGGTACCTTGCTCCTGCAATTTAAGTTTGATGCTGTGCCACTATCTTCCCAGTCTTCCCGCACAATAGGTCAATTGCAGGGGCATATCAATATCAATTATGTGTGGACGATCCAAGCATGAGATAATGAGAACCTCGCACTTCCTAGATCTTTCGACAAATGATCCTGCTTGGCGCCTTGTGAGCCATATTACAGTCAACAACACCATGTGTGACAGGGTAAGGGTATCACGTTGCTACTCGCCATGCTGCCAATGACCTTAGAAGCCAGAAGACGTCGTCACTTACTGCGGAGGGACAGGCTCTGGGTACCGTTGCAGCACGAATTCCTTGCTCGGCTTTGTATGTTGGGTGTGTGGCTCGGCCCGCTAGCACTCGGGGCGGTAGCAGGGAATGAGTGCAGACTATGCTGACCACACAAACACCATGTGCAGGCCTTTATCGTACCACGCAAATGTGATCCGCAGTAATCTGACCAAATTCGCGGTGGCGTCGATTGGTCTTGTGCGTGACCGAACGATCATGCTCTTCCAACCCCATGCTGGTGCAGCCTCCATATAGCCCATGATCAGTCTGCCCTATTCATTAGTGCGTTCTTCAGGCCCGTCGTCTGCCATGGGCCAAGTAGCTACCCCAACACGCACCGACCAGATTTCCGGCCTCATTCACGTACTAGGTCTTGAACTAAAATATCAAACCCTTCGTTTATACTTTCGGAATCTCGTCGACACGAAGGAACTCTCGCTTTTATGGTGCTCTGATTCCTTGGTCTCTTCTGTGCACTATATAAAGCCACGTTTATTTCAAACCCCTGTCTTATCTTTCCCACTTCGTACTTGGCACTTCAGCTAAATGACCGACTCAAAAGCTTGTTTGGCATCTCATGGCAACGTTAATCGAAATACGACCACCTGCCACCCTCCCTTGGACTTCGCCTTTGCGCCCATATTCTGCTTTCTGTGCGTTATGCAAGCAGGAAAAGCCGCCCTTGAAACGTCCAAGGTTCATCATCCGTTGCGTGAAACCTTGCCTTCCCAGCTAGCTCATGCTTGTTCGAGTTCTATCTTTCCATGATTTATTTTTTTTCAATAATGTTACTGACGGGTATTCAGCGTATTGCCACATATCCTCAAGAGGATTCGGGTCACTCAATTACCCGACCTGGACTCTAACGGAGTGTGGTCCGTGCATTCGTCCGATCAACACGCTAAACGGTGGCACTTATCTGGTTGCGTATCTGGTGAAAGACGTTGGGTCAGCTTGTGACGGGACGAGCAACGTGCGCATTTCTCGACCTTGGGAGGAAGGCGGGACAAGTGTATTGAAATCCCGTTTTCTCCGGAATGAAGTTGTCCGCGGAGTGTTGAGCGCGAATGCAGACTGACGTGGGGAAGTAAATCGTCAATTTTGTTAAGATAACGGCAACCTTTCCCCCCACATACTTTGCCAAAAGGGACGCTGTATAGACACCTGCGAGTGGCTAAGAAGTATAATTTGTTGGAATTAAGAAGTTCGGTGTCTATACTGAAACGTAGATATAACTTACCACGATGAAGGTCAAGTGGATGAAGTGGAAGCCGTAGAAGACAAACTACCCAAATATAGGCTGTCAGGGCTACGAGGTACATCGGAAGTACTGGAAACAGCCATACAGCAAACATGACGGCCAATGCCAGAATACTAGTTTATGGAAACAGAGAACGGTCGATTTTTGAAGCTGTTTTAAGTTTGCCAAATCATACCTGGTCAGCAGGCCAGTGTTGATGGCATATACTGTTAATGTTCGTAACACCGTATCCGTCCTGAGGGAAGTATGCCATTAGATATTTTTTTCACTGACATAGAGACAGACACCTTGCTCACTGTCGAAATCCTGTGCGGCGCTTCTGGAGGAAATATGACATAGAGAAGGCAATCACGAGATCTGCCACCGCCTGCGGATTTGATAGTGTTCAACATAACCGAAGTTCTTTGTTCAATGCATCGAACGGATGTACCTCCAGCGTTAGCCAAGGTAGGTCGGATGAAGCTTTCAAGACCGTGGCTGATATTTCTGTTAATGAGGACGATGAGAATACGTCACTATTTGAATAGCTCCACCTTACGCTTTAATCCAAATCGCTGCGTATAGTGCGAACAGAATACGGAAAACCTCAGAAGGGTTTGATTCTACAATTTGTGCAGTCCTTACCAAGTCCAGTCCCTAGGATACGCATCAGACTCTCCAAAATATGACCACTCAGGTTCACCCACCAACTTGCCCCAGCGTCAAGAGGGCCTATCAATGAGAATTCTGAGGATCTACAGATATTCATAGGGTAAAGAGGTGACTACGTACTACCAGCATTGGTAGCCAGATTGATCCACCAACTAGGGAAACATTAATACAGATGAAAGGGGAGAGACTGTGAGGTTTCTTACATCGATAGAGACGAAGGACGAAGTAAAGTTGGACGATGGTGGAACAAATAACCTAGTAAGAATCTCGGTGGGTGAGCGACCACACAACGCAGACTCGGTCCAGTGCCGAGCGAAATCATGGTCTTACCGTAGAAATCTGGTAAAAGGTATCATACCTATTGCAGGAGCAATGTCATGCGAGTATTATGAGTCTGCGGGAGAGCAAACCATATAGTAGATGAGGGCAAAGTATCGAAATTGTGAATGAATGCTCTGTACAACGAAGCTGTGGCAGCTGTCCTGGAGAAAAGACGGTCCTTCGAGTGACGTATATCTAAGTAGGCTCATGACTCACACTTGAAACATCTGGACGAGCCTCCACATGGAATCAGACATCAACTAACCATACGCTATGCATCGCGTAAGTCGCTCGATCAGCCAGAGCTTACCATAAAAATCCGACGGTAGATTTCAAACAGATGTGGTCCTTAGGGAACCTATGATAATAGAGGAAGACCTGAACGGTGATTACACCGAGGAGTCTAAGGCAGAGAAAGAACATGAAGTGATCAGGACGAGCGCATGAAGACAGTGGAAGAGCGGACATGCTTCTTCATGAAGAAGAGTCGATAACGCACATGGTTTCAAGCACAAGCCCACAGAGGTAACCCCCTTGGAGATTTTCGCGAAAGGACATACCCATCTCTGGCGATGCTGCCTGAGAGATAGAAGCAAACTATGCTAGCTTCGAAGACCTGCTACCCATAGATACCCTCATGCTTTTTAACTTAGGCATCGATTGCAACTGCCAATTTTTTGGGTTGATTATCATCGCGCGGCACTGTTCGGAGATGGTGCCCAACGCCGGGTGCAGATCAACTCATCACATCCTCAAGCTAAGTGCAACGAGAATCTCCACGGCATATCGATCCCGCTGGTGCTCGGTGTGTTCCATGAAGAATGCTTTACCTGCACCCGAAATCCCTAATTCGGAAGCTCACCGATCATTTCCCGGACAAACTGAGGGATGCCAAAAGCACAGGGCCCACCACGGCTGGCAGCCCTGGAGGGCCAGGCCGAGACCGGTCCCGAAGGGCGATGGTTAATTGAGATGTAGTACTTCTTCAATGGCAAGGAAACGATATTTCCCCGCTGATGACAAGGACACAACGCCCAATGATTACGAACCTATCGTATTATTGAGAGATTGGAACAGTCGTAGTAGACAGAAAGAGTCTGAATGGTATGTAGCTGGGCTATACGAAGTTGAGAGCATCATTGGAGCCTCATGAGCGCAACGTAGATGATGGGACCCCCAGGATTCAGGCGTGAGGAATTGGGAGAAGGGGAGCTGATGCGTGATTGCGTGGCTGCAACATCACGCTACGGATGATCTACAGTTATTTTCGTTCACTGAGTTCGTTCCATTCCAGATCCAGACATGTAAGCGCCCGAAGGTATTCCAGGTTTTCTCATTCACTCGTTCCCTGACTTCTCATACGTACCTCTTGCAAACAAGAATCGCGCTACCCGCATTTCATTGCAGTATGCCTTTTCCATGAGGTCAGCAAAAACCCGTGGCGAAGAGTACGTCTGGATGCTCGTTATGCAATGCAAGTCTGGGTCCACCGCAGCGGGTCTTCATCTGGAGGGTCCGATGAAAGCGGAGCTGGCTGAATGAAATTTGGGCAATACCGAATTTTGCATAGCCACCTCGGCCAGGCCAATCAATTTCCACACGGCAAATAGAGTGTCTCAGTTTGGGCTCGTCCCCGCCTGAACATCTTCCAACCTCTACCACACTCGTCCCGACCCTCCTAAAATCGTCATCGATCGTCATTGACGGGTTCTGCATATAGTTGGCTCGCCTTGAAATAGTCGTAGTTTTAAGTTCGGACAGTTTGGCCGCATTGGAAGCAGGATTTGACGGAACCACCCATTTCCGTTCCAAGTCTAACAAAGGTGTCCTGCCAGTGATTCACACGAATTCTGGATAATCGAACTCTGTATAGCTTATGCCAGAAATAATCTTTCAATGATCGGTTGAACTACCTATCGCATTTAGCAATGAAAGTTCCTATATATTCGATCCTAATCCACATTCAGCAGATCACTAAACTCACTGAGACATGCTCAAACGAGAGAATTAGGACCCAAATTATTTATTGCTCTGCCTCTATCTTTGCCTGACGCGACGGACTCGCACTGCTGATCGTTTGGTCTGTGCATTAGTACCCTCACACGGACTGAGAGATAGCACTCATCCGGTTGCGTACCTGGTGAAAGATGTTGGGTCAGCTGTAACACGTGGTGTATTATGGATGAATTTCTCTGACCACGGGAGAAAGGAGGTTTACGTTCGTGTTTTCTCCGGGTTGAAGTTCCCCCCAGAGGCTCGAGCGTGAATGTAGACTAACGTGGAGTGGAAGAGAGGAGCAGATCGTCAGTTTGCTGGGGTCTTGCATATTGCTCCATGGTGGAATACACACTTTGCCAAAAGGGATGCTGTATAGACACCTCCGAGCGGCTCAGAAAAATATTCGGTGAAATTCGGCACCTGTACTGAAGTGCAGATATAACTTACCAAGAAGAACATCAAGTGGATGAAGTGGAAGCCGTAGAATGCAAACTGCCCAGAAAAACTGTCAGAGCTACTTGGTACGTCAGAAGTGGGGGAAATAGCCACACAAAAAACATGACGACCAATGCCAGAGCACTGGGTTATAAGAAGGCTGAATTTTGAAGCTATTTTCCTAAGTTTGTTAAGTCCTACCTCGTCAGCAGGCCAGTGTTGATCGAATATACGGTTAACTTTCGTAACACCGTATCCGTCCTTTAAGGAGGGAGGGAAGCATCCATTCAGGCATTTTTTTCCTTGACTCAGAGATAAGCAAATTACTTACTGTTGAAACCCAGTGCGGCGCCTGTTGAGGAAATATGACATGACAAGTGCGATCACGAGGTCCGCCACTGCCTGCAATTCGACAGTGATTACACAACCAAGTCAATGCACAGAGAGGACGTGCCTCCAATGTTAGCCAACTTATCATGAGGCGGCGTGCGGGCCGAACGAAGGTCTCAATACCGTGGATGGTATTTCTGTCAATGAGGATGATGAGAATACGTTACTACCTGAGAAACTTCCACTTACGCTCTGAGCCAGACCGCTACATATGATACAAGCGGGATCTCAAAAGCTGTTTTATTCTATAACTTGTGCAGCCTCGTACCAAATCCAGTTCCTAGGTTAAGGTATGCGTTAGACACTCCAAACATGACTGCTCAGGCTCACTCACCAATTTGCGCCGGGATCAAGATGGCCTACCGGTGAAGGTCTACACGTCTTCATAGGACGAACAGGTGACTACGTACGAGTAGTGCTGGTAGCCAGATGGACCCACTAACTAGGCACAGCTCAGAGCGACATTAGGAATCTACGGATGAAAAGAGAGGGGGAGGACTGCCGAGGCAGCTTACATCGATATAGACGAAGGACGAAATAAAGCTGGACGATGGTAGAACTAATAACCTAGTGGGAATTCTGGTGGGTGCATAACCACACGAGGCAGACTCGATCCAGGTTTGGGTGGAATTATGGACTTACTGTAGAAATCTGATATATGGTTTCATACCTTTTGTGGTGGAAATGTCATACGAGTGCTGTGATGAGTTTATGGGAGAACATACCACACCGTGGTTGATACTTGAACACCGAAGTGGCTAACGAATGCCCCGTGAACCGTAACTGTCAATGTTATCCTGGAGAAGCGACGAAGTGACCGTCCTTGAACCGAGTTTCTGATGAAGCTTTTGACTCACATTTCAAATACCTGAACGAGCCTCCAAATGGAATGTGAAGTCAACCAACGATATACCATGCAAGCCACTTAGTCAGCCAGCACTCACCATAAGAATCCTACGGTAGATTTCAAAAGGATATGGTCCTGAGGGAACCTATGGTAATACAGGAAGGCCTGAACAGTGATTATGCCGAAGAGTCTACCGCAGGGAAGGGGTGTGGAGTAATCCGGGCAAGCGGATGAAGCCAGTGAGAGGGTGGGCATATTGGATTATTCTCGGAGAGAACGAACGTCAACGCCATTTGTAACGCACATGGTTTGCAGCACGAGCCCAGAAAGGAAACCCCCAAAGAGGTTTTCGCGAGCAGACATCCCCATCTCTGGGGCTGCTATTTGATGAGATGATCTGAGGGATGGGGATGGAAAGCTCAACCCACGCAAACTGCGAAGACTTGTTACGCGCTATATTTATATATCCTCATGTCTCCTAATTGATCCTCATGTCTCCTAGTTGATCCTCATGTCCCCCAACTGGAGGGGAAGAGGGCGGAGGGAAGAACGCTTTGTGAAGAATTTCTCAGTTGCACCCGAAGTTCGTAGGTGGGAATTTCATCGCTCATCTGTTGGATAAGTTGACGGACATCTATAACAGCGAAAGGTCCGCTACAATTGGTGTGTCCTTATTCTGGGCTGAAGATCACTTCTCAGGGTGAGAGCCCTGGAAGTAGCAGTGGAAGAAATTTTTCATTTGCGGGAGCCGGTGCAGAGCCTGCCGTGAGATGATATTTTCAGCCAATTCCCAGCTGATGGCAAGGCCATAAGGGCTATGTCGTACTATTTGGAGGTTGAATCGATCGAAGGAGACAGCAGAGGCAGCCTGCTTGGGAGAGCTTGAATGTTATGTAGCGGAGCTGATCCCGATGTTGACAGAATCATTGGAGCTTGCCCCACGGGCGTAGCATGGAATCTGGCATCCGCCAAGAACTCGGGGGTGAAGAACCACCCATCTTTGGGTAGTGTGAGTTCCCCCCTCGGAATCCTGGGTACAGTTTCTTCCGCAACAAACATTCTTCCACTCACCTTTTCTCACGGGTCGCTTCGTTTGGTACGAAGAAACAGGTTTCTTTTGCCTGTTTCTTCCTGTTTCTCCGACCCGAACGAAGCCTAACAGGTCTTCAGACTTGCCTCGCTAGGCGGTTTTCATATAACCCACGACCAGTGTGCTCCACCCAATGGAGCATTCTTAAGGCTACTGTAGTTGTTTGCTATGGGCCACATGAGCCTTTTCTCCGGGCCCAGCAGGGTTCCAGCACGCTTGCCAACCAGTTGCGTCCGATTTCCGTCTCATTCGTCATCACGCGCTGGATCTCCAAAAAAAAGTGTCAAAAAGAGCCCCTGGTTTCTAACCCCTTCATTGGTATGGACGAACCCTCGCTTTCACGGTGCTCTTGGTCTCTTGTTGTCTCTTATGCACTTCATGCACATTTGTTTTTCGCCGTGCTTTCTCTTTCCCTCCCTGTCCACACTTCACACTCCAGTTATGACCAGGTCTCTCCTTTGGATCCGGGCCAAGGTCTTGCTTGGCATCGCATAATAACCGAAACACGACCACCCTACAATGCCCACTCCGATTTGTTATATTGTAGCATTGGGATGTTCCCCCGGCCTGGCTCTACGCCCATATCCTAGTTTCTGTGCGTTACATTTCTGTATACGAACAGCCGAGGTCGCTCCCCGTGTGAGGCCCATCACCTATTACATGGAACATTGCTCCAGCTAGCTCGTGCATGCACTAGTCCTATCTTTCCATGACCAGTTTTCAATAAAGATGCTGGGCACACAGTTTCGCTGCACTTGCGAGATTTGGATTTAGATCGCTCGATCGTCCGACCTAAATTTTGGCTGGCGACGCCAAAGACATGAATCTGCTCATTGGGCTTGATCTGTGCCTTCGTCCGAATGGTGTCCTTCTACGTGCCGAGTGACAGCACTTGTATTATTGCGTATCTGATGAAGAAGTCATGGGGGAGTCGGCTACGGATGCGTTACTCTTACCCTGGAAGGAAGACGGGACAAATGTATTGAAATTCCGTTGTCTCCCTCGAAACGAAGTTCACTCCAGAGTTTCGAGCGCGAATGTAAACTGGCGTGACGGAGAGGGGAGAAGCATGTAGTCAATACACGAGACATTACTTTGATGGCGCATGGCTTCGTGACGGTATACGCACTTTGCTAAGAGAGATGTAGTATAGACGCCTCCAAGCACCTAGGGTGTATTACTAAGGCCAAGCGTCTGCATTGAAACATAGGTTTTACTCACAAAGATGAAAATCATGGGGATAAATTGGGGGCTGTGAAATGCAACCTGCCCCGAGAAAGGCTGTTAGGATTACACATCAGAAAAGTTGGAAAAATAAACATACAGAAAACATGACACCCAGCGCCAGAATGCTAAGTTGGGGAACTTAACCTAGTTCAGTAACAACAAGACAAATCATACCCAGTCACCAGGCCAGTGCTAATGGCATATGCTGTTAACTTCCGTAACACTGTGTCCATCCTTTAGGCAGGAATCCATTTATGCATTTAATTCCACAAGAGTCAGATCAATCACTTACCGCCGAAATCCTGTGCGACGCTTCTGGAGGAAATATGACATAGCGAAGGCAATTACGAGATCAGCCACTGCCTTTGAAGGATGTGTTCATGTGAGCGAAATATCCTGGCTAATGGGAAGCGCGCACCTCTAGTGTTAGCCACGATATAGCGAGTGGGCCTTTGGAAAAGAGTACGTTTTCGGGACTGTGAGTAGCATTTCTGTCAGGAGAGACGACAAGAGCGTATCAGTAGAAAATGGCTGGTTTAGATGGAGAACCCTCTTACGCTTTAACAAAGAGCGCTGTATGCAGTATGCGCGGGGTGCAGAGAGTCTCAGAAGTGTTTCAATCCCACAATTTTGCACCTCACCAACACCGGTCCCTAGGTCGAGATAATCAGACGCTCGAGAAACACAATCACTCGGATCTGCTCACCAAACTGCCCCAGAGTCAGGAAAACCTGTCAATAAGGATCCCGTAAAAAAGGGGGTTGTCTGTAGGATGGACGGTGATGACATACAATTGACGTTGGTAGCCAGGTTGATCCACTGACTGGACACAATTCAGATGAATGTCAAAATCCTTGGAAGAAAGACCACCGAGGGGACGTACGTCGATAGAGTCTTAGGATGAAGAAAAATTGGACGATGGCAGAGCAAATAACCTAGTGGAGCGAATTATGAAAAGGTACATAACCTCCGGCGCACTGACTAGGCTCGGATCGGGTGGGATCATGATCCTACCATAGATAACTGGTAGAAAGTATCAAACCTGTCGTGGGGACAAAGTTAGACCCAGTGCGGTGGGTCCACGGGAGGGCCTACCATCGTATAGTCAACTTCCCAAAATGCTCGACAATCCATGTAAACACGTAAAGCGAAGCTATCCTAGAGAAGCAGCAAGTCACTGAAAAATGTATTTGACACGGCTTTTAGCTTACACTTGAAACATCTGCATGAGCCTGAAAGTGGAGTACGCAGTTACCCAACCACCATCCAAATGTAATTGGTCAGCACCCACCATAAGAATCCGATGACAGTCTTCTGAAAGAAATGGTCCTCGGAAAACCTTTTGTAATAGAGAAAAGTCTGAATGGTGATTACACCGAGGAGTCTATTGCATGGAGGGGAACGGAAGATGGAAAAGCGAAGATGTCATTATCCACGAAGACGATTATCAATGTCATCGACCACGCACGCAGCCTGGAGTACAATCCCGGAAAAGGCACCTACGGCGAGGTGTTTGAACGTGGAAGGCGATTCCATTTGGTGAGGTGATCTGAGAATGGGGAGTGGAAATGCTCAACCCAACCCAACTGCGTAGACTTGCTACGCGCTATATACATTTTCGTACGACGCTGTTCGGCGATCGTAACTGTTGGAATCTACGAGTCATCGGAACCTCCCGGAATTGCGGTGCGAAATCTCCAGGGCTGAGTAAATTCTTACGCTTGCATTCTTTTCATTTTAATGCGTTAGACGTGCGTAAAAGCTTCTGGCTTACCTCTGCTCGACCTCGAGTCGAAGCCGTTGAGTAGCAGGCCATATCTGGAATCCCCTCATTACTAGAAGGGCTGCGTGCAAGATTGCAATTGTGGGGTGGAAGAGATCTTGCAAGCAAGGTACATAACAACAAGTTATGGCCCATGGGTCATACCTATTGAACTCTATACATCCGGATCTTTGCTCAACTTCTCACTTCAGTTGCTAATGGAATTTCTCAGCGGAGACAAAATCTCTGCCTTAACCGGCAAGGAAAATTATCAAGCAATATCAAGGAAAGATATGGACATACTACCACATAGAAAGATTGCTTGATGATTCAATTGCTGCCAAACAATCTGATGAGGATAAAATCAAGAAATCAAATAGAAAGGCCATGAACATGTGCATCTGGTTGTACTCTATATTGTTACCTCGACTAACCCTAAAACATTCCCTCAGCATGTCCTGCAACGACCCTGTCTGGCTTGCCTGACAAATCTGTTGGAGGTGTGGTAAAACTGGCCACATCTGGACAAAGTGCTCCACTACACAAGCCAAAAAGGATGCTTACCAACAAAAGAAGGCAGCAGAACGAGATGCAAATGCAAATGCCACCACTGAACCTGAGAACAAGGAGGGAGCCATGATTGCTGAAAGCACATTGCATCATGGATTCATTTCCGGTTCTGCCCTCATTGCTGACAAGCACAAAAATACCCCCAAACCCTGGATTATAGACTCTGGATGCAGCAATCACTTCAGCCCCAACAAATCCAAATTCATTGAATATACTGTACTGGCATGACCAACAACCTGTCACATGTCATGCAGAGGTCTTGGATTGAATTGAAAATCAACAAAATTGAATTGATTTATGGCTCCGGTAACTCCTGGAGGCTGTGGGAAGAGGTTGTTGGTCATGCCAGTACAGTACTCCCTTTGAAACCCCCCAACATATCTGACTGGGAAACTCTAGTGTCATTGTTACAGGAGTGGGTTCCAGGGAACCCAACCTGAACCGTTTGGCTCACTAATGGAGGTGGCTGCGTAGCCATCGGAGGGAGAGCGGAATGGGATGAGTGTCTGGCAGTGTAACCTGTGGGTTGGCCAACGGTAACTTGGCGCTCCTGGGAGCGTACCGGTAGCGAGTATGACATGGGCTCCTTGAGGGAGCCACCTGGCTGTCTGCTAACGGGTGGCTAGCGGTGACTTGGCGCTCAATGGAGCGTACCGGTAGCGTGGGATACTGGGACTCCCAAAGGGAGTCACCCAGTTGGTGGCTATTGGTGACTTGGCACTCACAGGAGCGTACCAGTAGCAGGAGTTGTTGGGGAAAGCAGGCTGGTGGACCAGTGCACGGTAGTGAGTGACCGTGGGAAGTGGGACCCGTGGGTGCATGGCCAGACATTCTGGAGCTGCCTGGACCATATCCCTCTCCTAAGGAGGTGGGATAGGCTACAGTTCCTGATAGGGAACTTCTGGTTGGATGGGAGTGACCGCTCAACCACCTGGTGGACTGGTGGGAGCGGGCAGCAGGAGGTTGGGCATGGGAATGCCCTCCTCATTGCAGTTTTGTCATGGAGAGGATGAATAGGGAGGTGGACATGGTTCTGAGGTTACAGGTTGAGTTTACAGTGGTGGCACAATGGTGAGGATGTTACAATTGCGGTACAAGGTTTGTGGGTTATGTATTCGATAATGAGAAAACATTTTCGGCATCTGCCTTACACATCATATGACTTCTAACTATCTAATATAAAAGTTATAATGGTCAAGGGAAGTCCCTTGAAACTCAACAAATCCCCCAGCCAGCACCAAAACCCGGTGGGAAAGCTTGGCATGGGGTTTGATGGAGAAGTAAAATGGGGGGAGGCCCTGGGTCCACCCACGGACCATAAGATTCTAGTCTATATCCATAACAGTCATCCCATCTCTTGGCAAAGGAACAGTGTCTATCTCCTGCATTGCAAATGGAAAGAACATCATATGCCGCATAATTGGCATCCAATATGTCCTGGACATAGCTTATGCACTACTATCCTGCAGAACCTTGATGCACCATGGCCTCTGCATTATATTTGATGAAGTCCACAATATGTGCAAAATTTTGCAAAAGAAGGGAATGGTAGTAGCAGAATCGTTAAAGGATATTGGCCCCCTCTTCTACCTGAACCACCCTACCCTATCCACATCAGTAGAATCAGCAGCAGTAGTGACTGTCCCCTCCTTTGATCTTGTACACAAGTGACTTGCTGTCAGGGCACATACCCTGACTTAGCCTGGACCCGGACCCACGTCGAGACCCACTCCACTTCCTGCATGCGCTTCCCATGCCGCATGATCCATGCGCTGCATGCTCCGGTCCCTGGATCCTACCTTCATGTGACTTCCGGGTATCCCCGGAAGTTTTCGCCATATTGGGGCCACTGTGGGAAAGTGAGAAGTTAACCTTCTTCTCACTTTCTTACCCACAGTAGTCATGCCCTGAGATGGGCTGTGTTTACAGGCTGGATTGTGGACTGTAGGGAGGTGTGAGGCCCTGGCCCATGTCTATATTCCGCCCACAACATCAGTTGATGTTGTGTTGTCTAATAATTATGTCGTGATGCTAATTTAGTGTCGCGGAAGCTTCTCTATTTATTTGTGCCAAGAATGCATTAGATTGTATATAAACCCTCGGGGTAGCTGTAAAAGGCAGATCAGCCTTTACTTCTACCCCATTAATATACAGCAAACCAAAGTGTATACTTAGACGGACAACTGAGGCCTGAGGCGAACAGGGGAACAGAACGTTACCGTCCCCAAAATAGTAAGATACCTTTCACTTTTTTACGCTATATTTTCTTTTCCATTCTCGGCACCGCGTTACTGGCGCCGAAACCCCATTTGGCAACACGCGCGTTGTCGGCCCCTGACAACACACGACTTCGATCAAGTTCTCATGCGAACTTGTTGAACGACTTGACACATCTTCTGGATGTCGTGGAGATACAACACCAGGAGTACGTCCAACGCTCCCGCCAACATGGCCGGCCCCTCCACTGGCCGTAGGGCAGAAGACAACACCACCTCAAGTGATGGTGGTGATCTGGGCCTGCAAGGGCCCAGGGACGCATCTCAGACGCGTCTCACCTATATGAGAGACGTTGACGAAGTCACAACGTCTGAAGCCCTCACAGCTGAGACTCTCGCAGCATACATCCCAATGTGCGCGTCATGTCCTCCATCCCCAACCCACTCCCTCGCGTCTGAAATGGCACGAGTACTAAGAAATCGCATCGACCAAGTCGATGACGACATCGCCGACTTGAGGGGTGATGTCCGTAACATGAATACCCAAATCTCTGGGAATAATAACATCGCTCGTTTAGATCGTAACATCATCAAGGTGGAAGAAAGACTTAATGAGAAATTAAACAAAATTCTCCTCACACTCTCTCAATGTGATGAGCCAAAGCCACCTGCAGCAACGGTGGATAAGCCACCTGCAAACCCTCCTGCGAACCCATCAACTGGTGGGGATCCTATCGTTGTCTCTGAACAGATGAAAAAAACCCCTGTTGAGGCACAAGCGCCCCAAGAGGTCCCTGTAGTCCCCGTTAATCAAACGGGTCAACAAAATCATTGAACCCACTGCTGAGGCGCAAGCGCCCCAAGAGATCCCTGTAGTCCCCATTAATCAAACGGGTCAACCAATCATTGGGGTCCCAGCACCTGAAGAAACCCCCACTGTCACTGCTGTCATCACAGAGGCGACAAGTTCACACCTGTCCGTCGAGGTACAAGAACCTGACAGACGATTTGTTCCCATCTTTAGTGGAACTAAGCCACCTACCCCGTCGATGGTGCCAGTAACCACTGGCGCCAAGGGGAAAGGTAGGGAGATCGACCCAGGACAACTGGCTGGATCGTTGACTGCAGGGGAGAGTGGAGCTTCTCCACTCCAATTCAGGCCAGGCTTTGTGCCTGCACCGTTCATTCTGTTGTCGCAACCCATGAACAGTGGGGTGAAAATACCATGTGTTGACACTACTCAAACGCGTAATTTCCCTCCTGACCACGGAAGAAAGAAAACAGTGCCAATGAAGGCCACTGTGGAGACGATACAGGAGTGTCAGGGCAACCACACCTGACCATACAACCCCAGAACCGCCTTCCCTGACCTCCCCCCACTTCCCTCATCCTCCCATCTTCACACACCTTTCGCAACTACAGCCCGCACGCGAACCCGTGGGAAAAATCACGTGGGTCAAGGCGAGCAACTCGCCTTAACCCATGTGACACCTTTTCCACATCGCGGGAACATGCTCGGCTCCTACCCTTAGTCACGTTACAAACTGTATAGTACATTTCCCTTTTATAGTAGCCAAGCAGGGAATAGGGAAACTTACCCTTCTTCTCAACTCAATCCCCGCTTAGGCAAGTTGTAGCTACCTTCCATAATACATGACAACTCAATCCCCACTTAGTGAGTTTGAGGAGCTTGGGGTAGGATCCAGCACTTGGCTGCCTGGGACACCGCAAGTGTCCAGTTCTGAGGTAGGGCCACCCCTGGACAGAGGCCGGGCCCTGACAAGGAGGAGGATGGTGATGCGAAAGTCACCAGTGTTCCGTACGATTATTACACATGGAAAAAACGCCCGATCTACATCCAGGATCGTGTAGATGACATTGGCGGACAGCCCGCCAAGGTCAGACCTATCTTTGCTAAGCATAGTCTCAGCGAATCTACTTTCGACTTTAACACCCATCTGGATGCAGACACGGCATTCGTATACAATGTGGGTCGTGGGGCAAACGGTGAAGACCCTGAAAGACTGTCCCACGGCACAGCACTCAGATGGGTGCTGGATAACTACCACCGATTCTCACAACCGCCTGCAGCTCCAGAAGAGAGCAAGAGGCGTGTAGACCAAGTTAGGTCTAACTCAGGAAGAAGGCCCTGCCGTCCAAATGGGGATGGTGATGACGAGGATGGTGGTGAGGGTGGCTCGTCCTGGCCCAACCCACCATTTCTTGACCCATTTGGCACCGAAGTAAAATGGGAGCCTTCATCCAACTTTCCAAACCGCTCGTCTGTACGACCTGGTTTGTTTGACTCAACCATGCGTTCATATGCAGCACCTGCGGCACGAGTAGTGCCTGATCCATCTGAGTTCATGACTGTTAGAACGGGCGGATTCGGACGACTCCGGAGTGGAATCGGAGACTTAGCATGGAAGGACCTCGGCCTCAGCGACTCAGGCAGAGTGCTGTGCCATTGCTGGTTGTCCTAGGGGTCCCTAATTTTGGATCTAGCAGAGGGAAAGTCTCTTGGGGGGAATTCATGTCGATTTCGGACTGAGGTTACAAGTTACTAGGTACATTGTATATAAGGAGGGGTCCGGAATCAAAAGGAACAAGGGTAGGACGAAAGGAGACAAAGGGAGATGGAAAGAGGGACAACACCGAGGGTCAAGTGTTTGACTCAATGGTGTTTCCCAAAGGAGGAATGAAGGGCCAAGGCCCAAGGAGGAAGGAAGCAGCAGCCCAAATAGGAATGAGGGAGAATAGCGGAATTGAAATGGACAATGCAATAGTTGCAAGGTCCGAGGTAAGTCCGGAAAGTCCGAACTCGGAAGTTAAACTCCGGAATATTGGCAAATGTAATTAAATGGAATGAGCTAACCAATACAATGGGTATAAGCGGAGGTGGGGTCAAAGTCCGAGGTCGGAGCTAAGACCGGAGGTTTCGGAGACGGAGACATGAACGGGATTCCGGAGCGGAGGTCCGGAGTCGGGAGCATAGGTTTTGCGTACTCGTCTGGAAGGTGTCGAGGTTGGGGTCGGACCCGGAATGTTCCGGAGTCGGACTGAAGGTGGTGTCCGGGCCAGAGGTGGGATAACCTCTTGGGAGTCGGCAAGGAGAAGGTGACAGAAGGGAAGTAGGGCTCCGGAAGTCAGGTTCGGAGTTCTGGGAGCCCGGAAAGGAGGTCGGGATTGTATGGATATGACAATGACTCAGCTTCTTGAATCTGCATGCTGAAGTGTAGAGGTTTGAATCCTGCAGCCACTACCTGCAGATGTACGCCCAGAACTGCTCAAAAAGATGCAGGGACTAACTCCGACCATCAAATGGTCTGGAGAAAATAACTCAAAGATATTCCACAACTGGCTGCACTCCTGGCTAGCCTATATGTTGTCGTGTGGGTGGAAGGGTGAAGCTTATAATGAATTTCACGTCCACACTTTGACAACCGCCGTTGAAGGCGAGGTGCAAGACCTCCTAATGCACTATATACGCATTGGAGTGCAGAACGGGGTAACTCCCCCATTCTGGGATCTACTGGAGATCCTTATCTGCACCTTCATCAAGAAGTCTGCAGCAGTAGCATCCACGAAAGCGTTCAAAATGCTTTCATACGATTCCATGAAGGGAATCAAACACTTCTATAATCAGCTGTATCGTGCAGCTGAGGAGATGATCACACCTCCTGACCAGGCAACGTTCAATGAACACTTCCTGAATGCCATCCCTGGCGAAATGCGTCGGGAGATGGTTATGCGCCACGAAATTTCCGTGGACTACACAACGAAAGTAGAGTTGTGGACCACTGTGCTCTGCCTGGACCACGTGTACGATTCTATTAAGGCGATCTCTGCGTATCATAACGACTCGCAGGTGCCAACTGTGCCGAAAATGACGCAAAAACATAATACCAATGCTGCAGCAGCACCCAAAAAGGCTGCTGATTCCTCGTCTGCCAAGAAAGTGTACAAAAACACATTCGGGGGAAACATGTCATCTCTGAAGAGCGGACAATGCTCGACCTTCCATGCAAGCTATTCACCGGCTCCAAAAACAGAAAAGTCGATGTCGTCTACAGCGACAAAATCGATGCCATCCTTGGATAAGGATGGGAAACCGCGTTGTTATAAATGTGGGAAAGTAGGGTATCAACGTGATTGCCCAAATCACGACAAGCCCAAACTGTGCATGTACAACATAGTGGTCAAGTCTGACAAGCAAAACCTACAGGACTCGGAGCCTGTAGAAGAACCGGAAGGTGTTGAAGATCCTGCAGAGGTGCAGGACTATATGGCCGACAATGAGGCGTTCGACGATAAACTTGTGGACGACCTGTACGACCCCAACCTCCTCGCTGAGGCAGAGGAGGAGTATGTAGAGGTGGACGCTGACATGTTCGTCAGTGCTATGACGTTCGTGGATCCCACGGACGAAAACTTCTCCATTAAATTAGCGTCTGCTTGGCAAGCGGACAAACTGCCATCTGATGAGCAGATAGTAGCTGAGCTTGTCGACGACGCAGTAAAATCCTACAAAAGGGACAGCATAGTACCAGTCCCAAAATCTTCATCCAACAAACCGTCAACGCAAAGTGTGGCAAGTTCTTCAGTGCCTAACAAGCTTCTGAAGAAAATCCTGCCAATATTCGACGTGAAGTTTAGAATCTCGTGAGAGGCGGGTAAATACCCTGAAAACCGCAGCGCCGACTTAAGGCGGATGCTCACCAGTGAGGTTAACATCACCAGGGTAAACGCTTTTGTCCTATTTGATAGTGGCGCTGAAACAGATGCCCTATCTCCAGATTTTGTCCGAGCAGTACACATTCCACTGCTCGAGTTGCCAAACCCCTTGGTTCTCCAGATGGGGACCAAAAGCAGTCGTTCATGCATAATGTACGGCATGAATACTCCTGTAACCATTCATGGGGTTACAACTACTCACTATTTTGACGTCGTCAACATTGACCGCTACTGTCATAGAGATGGACTAGATTCTTATGGTCCATGACTGCAAGTAGGTAGGTTGTCTCTGCCCTCCTTCATTATATTTCTCTGTCAAACTCCATGCCAAGCTTTCCCACTGGGTTTTGGTGCTGGCTGGGGGAATTGTTAAGTTTCAAGGGACTTCCCTTGACCATTGAGACTTTGATATTAGATAGAAACCAGTCATATGACATGTAAAGGCAAATGCCGAGGATGTTGATCATTATCGAATACATAACCCACAAACCTTGTACCGCAATTGTAACATCCTCACCATTGTGCCACCACTGTAAACTCAACCTGTAACCCTGGAACCATGTCCACCTCCCTATTCATCCTCTCCATGACAAAACCGCAACAAGGAGGGCATTCCCATGCCCAACCTCCTGCAGCCCGCTCCCACCAGTCCACCGGGTGGTTGAGCGGTCACTCCCATCCAACCAGAAGTTCCCTTTCAGGAACTGTAGCCTATCCCACCTCCTTAGGAGAGGGATATGGTCCAGGCAGCTCCAGGATGCCTGGCCACGCACCCACGGGTCCCACTTCCCACGGTCACCCACTACCGTGCACTGGTCCACCAGCCCGCTTTCCCCAACAACTCCTGCTACCGGTATGCTCCTGTGAGCGCTGTTGTGGGGACAAGTCCGTGCAGGTTAAAACGAGCCTCATTGCACACTTCACCCTTTACTGCATCAGGGATTAGGATTGGTGAGTCGGGGTAATAGTAGGAGTTGTAGAGGTTGTAGAGGTGGTTCTGACGAGTCTAAGATCGCTGGATTTGGTTGGGTTGTTGAGGAGATATGACATTTTCTTTATTATCTTTACTATTTTCATTCATTCACGCATGTGACTTTCCTTTTCTATTTGTATCGGACTCTTCCGACCCGCTGTACAGTAGTTAGAGAGGGTTATCAGCACCGTACCCAAGGACCCCACTACATCTGTCTGACACTAGAGAGAGACCTACCCCCCCCCCCAGACCTGAGCCATGAGTCTAGATTGATAGACCCGTTACAAGTCTGGTGGTCCTTACAGGGGGGGTACACTTCTCTTGTCATCACGCAAGTTTCACACTGTTCATTTGTTTGAAAAACTTATCATTCGCTGTGGATATCAAGTATTGTTGGTTGCAGACACAGAAAAACAAGACTAGTACAAGCCCAGGGATCCAAGTGGGATCCATACGCATTAGACGCATGCACTCGCTGCAATTGTCCACTCCTGGAGGATCTCAAGAAGAGGCACAGGAGTCCGTGTTTGGGATCTACGAGTTATGGGTCCACACGGTTTGCACAAGTTTGCCTGAATCTATCGTGATTGTTGTCTCCTGGCAGACCTTAAGACAAGGTACAGGAGTCTGTTTTATTTGTTGTCAAGTCACTCCCTCCTGGTGGATCTCAAGACGAGGCACAGGAGCCTGTTTTTCAGCTGTTTTCCACACATTTACTCGCATTCTACTTGCATTTGACTTCAAGTTATTCTCATTCATTCACGTTCATTCATTCCCCATTGCCGGACATCAAGAGGCATAGGGATTCACGATAACATTATCATATCGGGCCCAGAGTCGCCCGGACGTTCTAGAAGCCCACTCCCGAGTTTTTACTTTCAAGTTGATCTTTTGCATGGATCCGCGTCCTGCCATTGTAGCGCCCATGTTTTACACGCCCATGCCGATGCCCCGCAGCCCAGATGCACCCCGATTCAGAGGCAAATGGATTGTCAAGTTCCTTAACAAATACGAGTCACTGGCTGACGCAGCACTTTTCACGGAAGCTCAGAAATGCGATTTTCTGACCGCTTACTGCACTGACAAGGAAGTGAGGTTTATTTCCACACTGGACGGATTCGAGAACCCAAATTGGGTGTTGCTCAAGAAAGACCTGCTGGACTTTTATGGTGTTGACGAAGAACAGCCTTGATATCGCATGAAGGATCTCCGCAACTTCATAGAGAAAGGTCGAAAAATGAAGACTGGCGACCATCTTAACCGATATTTGCGCAAGTTTAGTGCTATTTCCAAGTCCTTAGATGCACAGGGTGCCCTCACCGTCGTTGAGCGCGATGTGTTGTTTTTCCATGGATTTCCGTCAAAGTTTAGAAAAGAGATCAAGTTTGACCTGCAAGTTCAAAGCCTGTGGCTTGATTTGACTCAGCCCCCCAATATGCACGATGTTGTTGCAGCGGCAAGGGCCCTGCTGCAAGATGCCCACAATCGCAAAAGAGCTAGTTCCTATTCATCGATGTCCGATGTGCGGACCAGTGTACATGTCGCTTCACCAGTACTCTCGACGCAGTCCACAGTCCAGAGTGATTTCGTGCCCAAGTTCGAAGAGACAAGTGCCAGTGGCTTGATGCTAGATCAGATGGACCAGCACCAATCCGAAGCATGCGAAGCGTGGAGCGCCTACGGAACCAAGATCGTTATGTCCAGAGATTACGTGGCTGAGCCAGAATTTGATGACGCAAGCCTAGAGGCAAGTGCGTGTGACAGTGCAAGTTGTTCCGAGGTGCTAGAGCTCAATGATCAAGAGCTAAGGCCTAGCAGCCTCGAACCTGTCTCAGAACCCGACGTTCTTGAAGATCAAGTCTGCCAGACCTTAGAGCCAGCTGCGATCTACTCAGTGTCTCCAGACAAAGCCGGAGAGCCTCAGCCAATGAAAACAGTCAATGATGTCTTCGATTCAGACTCGCATTCTGATAACGAGAACTTTTTCAAAACACCCCATGATGTACCCAGCCTTGATTTGGATTCGTGCCGCAACAACGAAAGTCCCCATGAGACGGTTTATGAGTGCTTTGATCTGGACTCATATTTCGGTGATGGTACTGATAGTGAACCGGGTGTCAGGGCACAGCCCCTGACCCCACACACCCTCAGGTACCCTTCCACCATTTTCTCCTATTTTTCCCTTCACTGTTCCACAATCCCGCATGCATGCAGACCCGTGGGAACGTTCTGGGCGAGTTACTCGCCCAGAAACCATCACAGCCACGACCGTGGGAACTTTTTGGGCGAGCAGTTCACCCAGAATCTTCCTACAGGGGGGTGCCAATTATGGAAAGTCGGCAAAGAGCCGAAAACTGTATAGTTCCCGACTCCCATTTGTAGCGGCTTCACAGGAGGTTGAGAAGGTTACCCTTCTTCTCAACTCATTTCCTGTGAAGGCTGGGGCTAGCCCCCTCAGTGAGTTTGAAGATCTCGGACTGGGACTAGATACCCCAGCGACTAGGAGGATCCCCCTGGGCCTGTTGCGGAACGAGGGCCGGGCCCTGACACCGGGTGATGACTACGATCCTGACTGGGAGTCGTACATTGTGAAGGCTAAAGGTGCGGAATTGAGCCACAGATCAGAGACGCCAAGTGTTGCCGAGTCCGGCGTGGAGATGAGCTCCTGCGATGCCCTTACCAGTTCCTCTGTATTGCCAGAGCCTGATGATAAAGAGCTGAGGCCTAACGGCCTTGAGTATGTCTATGAACACGACTCCTTCACTGAAGACCTAGGTCCCTCAAAGCAAGTGCCTACCGAGCCGCTAGATCAATGCCCATCCGAAACACACACGACACCCAGTGCTGCTGAGGCGAAGTCGATTGCCATACCACCGAGTTATGAGTCCGAGCAAGAGCTTGACGATGCAAGCTACTTTGATGTACTAGAGCATAGCTATAAAGAGCTTAGGCCTAGGGCCTCGAATGCACATTGGAATCCGAGATTCTCATGCAAGACCTCGTTTGCCCAGATGAAGTCAAAGAGCCTCAGTCAATGGAGGCGATCGGATTTTATGACGAGTTTCGCCTGGCCAAGTACTGCAAATCTTGCCGCAAAAGTTCTGAGCACAAGTCGGATGTGTTCAGGTTGAAATTTGAGTTAGAAATGTCACCCATGTTCAAGGATGCGACTGTACTGCCGTCAAGCGGAGACTACTGCCTTACATATGCGCGAGGAGAGCGTGTCTCAGAACAGGCAATGGCAACGGATGTCTTATGTCGAAGTAAGGTCGAGCCTATGTCCCCCAGCATGAGCCCACGCCACAACGTGTTTATTCCCAAACCGTTGCTACTGGTTGAACATCTCATCCCAGCCAAGGCAACCAGAGTAGTGCCGGCCATATCACTTGATCAAGATTATGCCAAGTTACCCCCACGCGCGCTGATCCTTACGCCAGAGACGTGCAGATCCAACCGGCCGAGGCTTAGTGATAGCCAAAATCCTATTTCACATAGTGCTCCATGCCACTCAAAACCAGCCATAGCAGTCGGCCATGTCAAGTGCCCAGCTGGGACACGCTGCGAGCATTCCGCTGAGCCCCAAGCCGAACCTCCGTCCAGAGCTGAGTCCGAGTTGGACCAGCTGCTTAACGACTTAGAGTCGTTCATCGTTGAAGACCGTAATGATGCTGAGACCCCCGTTGAGCTTGGGGACGCCAAGTCATTGAGTCCAGAGGTGACTCGCGCAATGTTCTGGTCTTCAAATCAACCACTGCATGAGTTGTACAATGTCAACCAAGATAATGAAGTACCCGACAATGCTAAAACGTTGCATGTTGAGCCTGAGCTGGATGAAGGCTATATCCCGCTGCCCGAGAAAGACCCAGATAAGACCTTAGAGACACAGCACGGTCTGGGCAGCCAGTCGGCCCCACTTGTGCGTGAGCCTGGAACAAACCCAGAGGCCCAGCACACCCAGGTCACCGAGTTCCCCGGTGACACCCACACACTCGCGATGCCGGAGGGCATCTTTTCCCAAATGGAGTTAGAGGCCAAGCTTAAAGAGCTAAGGCCTCCCGGCCTTAACAGTGAGCTCGATCATGGCCACCCGACGACATGGTCCATTTCGCTCATGATGAGTGACGGCACAGCACCTATGATGTCCAGGACATGCGCGCTTGTAGACCGCTTCACAGGCACTCCAGCTGTAGCATGGAAGTCCGAGTCCAGATGCGAACCAAGACGTAGCGGCCAGCTCAAGACTAAAGAGCTCAAGCCTCCCTGGCGACGCTGAGAGCATGGCCACCCCATGTGCACATAGAACCGCCCTCATCCTAGTTTAAGCCAACTTTTAATCATTTTCCAACACCTTTCGATGCAGAAGTTAAAGGTTCCCCTTTATTTATACCATCCACACACCACGCAATGCGCAAGCCTCATTCTTAAGTCACCACCCTCACTCGTTTAACCTATCAAGCAAGGTCTTTTATTAAGTTGACGCGAAGAGTTCTGACACCGAGTGGTGTGCCTTCCCATCTATGAAGCTCCCAAGGCCCACCTTTCCACTTGACCCGGAATTCCTGCGTTTGTTTTGACCACAAATTCCCGAGTCGTCTAGCGCAAGTGCCATTAACTGCACCTTTGGCCTAAATCCATCCCAAGTACTGCCACTTGTCCACAGTTACCCATACACGGTCCATATTCGTTATACGACATCGACGACTAGGAATGGCGACTTGACGCAATAAGAATAGCTGTAGGAGGTGATCATAGGATCCTAACGAGCCCTTGAATGCCAAGATTGGTGGGGAACTCAGCGAGATCGACAAGCATTTCTGAAGATGAGTGCGCGCGATGAGAATCCGTGAGAAAGTTTTGAGGTCACATGGCATTCCACACTGTGCGGAGTGAGGACTGGACTTTCTGATGTTTATTTCCCTTTCCTTGCTGTTTGACTTCTTTCTTTTTGGGAGATTGCAAGGGACTGCAATCAAGAGCTAGGCCTATATGTTGTGGGGACAAGTCCGTGCGGGTTAAAACGAGCCTCATTGCACACTTCACCCTTTACTGCATCAGGGATTAGGATTGGTGAGTCGGGGTAATAGTAGGAGTTGTAGAGGTTGTAGAGGTGGTTCTGACGAGTCTAAGATCGCTGGATTTGGTTGGGTTGTTGAGGAGATATGACATTTTCTTTATTATCTTTACTATTTTCATTCATTCACGCATGTGACTTTCCTTTTCTATTTGTATCGGACTCTTCCGACCCGCTGTATAGTAGTTAGAGAGGGTTATCAGCACCGTACCCAAGGACCCCACTACATCTGTCTGACACTAGAGAGAGACCTACCCCCCCCCAGACCTGAGCCACGAGTCTAGATTGATGGACCTGTTACAGCACCAAGTCACCGATAGCCACCAACTGGGTGACTCCCTTTGGGAGTCCCAGTATCCCGCACTACTGGTACGCTCCATTGAGCACCAAGTCACCACTAGCCAACCACTCCCAGCACACCCGCTACCGGCACGCTCCCAGGAGCGCCAAGTCCCTGTTAGCAGACAGCCAGGAGGCTCCCTCAAGGAGCCCACATCATACTTGCTACCGGTACGCTCCCAGGAGCGCTGTCAGAGACCAGATTCGAGATGAGGGAGAGTCTCCGTAGCGGAGGGCTTTGGCCTCAGCGACTTATGCCAAGAGCGCTGTGCCTAGTGACACGTCCGTGCCCTAACTTACTGACTGGCAATCAGAACCGAAGGGGGGGTAACTCTAGTTGATTTTATTACTGGAGTGTAACCTATGTACAAGTGGGATATATATATGGTTACAGCGAAGACGGGTCCGCAATTGGCGGAGCCGAACGGAGCGGAGCTAACGGGGTTAAACATTAGCCGACTGAATATTACCGATGAGTCGGGTCATGGGGTTAGCGGAAAGGCAGGCGATAACCCAGAAATGGAAAGGAGGGATAGGCCCGAAGGTGGGCTCTGCAGGGCAGGCGAGTGTATTGCCCAGTGGAGGTGGGAGTGCGCTAGCGGACGTCGGAGCTGTCCGGAAGTCTTCGGGGCTCCGTACTTAGGGAGGCGTAGGTAATAAATTGAAATGAGGGGGTGGTGACCATCAAGGGGTACCGAGAGGATTGCAGAATACGGGAGCTCCGAGGTTAGTGAGGGAGGAGCGGAGTTAGACTGGAGGGATCAGAGGGACCGGGAGTCGATGGCCAGGGATGGATATGACAGTATCCCCTTCTTAGGCCTGAACCCTTGAAGGCCCAGAATTAGTAAGATGAGGGGAGCTGCACTTACAGAAAGAAAAGCAAATGAGGAAATGAAAAATGGAAACGGAAGTGAGGAGTGGAGGGGAAAGGAGAAATGGGAGAGGAGTCGGGGTTCCTAAGGAGCTTCGGGTCCAGGCTTTGCTGGATACCGAGAGTGGAACACTTCGACGAGGTCGGAGGCATGATCGAGTTCGCTGGCAAGGAGCCATTGTGTCTCCTCATCGGTCCCTTCATAGCCTAGCCACTTGACCAGGTAGAGCAACTTGTTGCGTCTACGTCGGTCAATCTTGGAGTCGAGTATCTCTTCGATCTCGAACTCCATCTCACCTTCGACTTCTATGGGAGGTGGAGGTGGCTGGTGGTGGTTCAGAATGACGTTCGGGACGGAGGGTTCGATCTGCGAGACATGGAATACCGGGTGAATGGCTTGCATGTTTTCCAGCAGGCAGAGAGTGAGGGAGTGGGTTCCTACGCGGGCAATGATCTCGAATGGGCCGAGGTTTTTTTTGGAGAGCTTTTTGGAAGGTCAGGTGGAGCGGAAATACTTGGCCTTTACATAGACCAAAGTTCCTACCTCGAAAGCTGGGGCAGGACTCCGATGGGAGTCTGACAGGCCCTGATAACGGATCTGAGCGAGGTGCATTTCCTCGCGAAGGAAGTGGTGGAGGGAGTCGAGATCAACAGAGTACTCTTGGGCGCGTACTGATGTCAGGTCTCGCTCCGGGTGAATGGTGATGTTTGGATGGTAGCCTTTGTTGGCGAAGAACGGGGAGACGCCCGTGGTGGCATTCGGAGCGTTGTTGTATGCAAACTCTGCGAGAGGCAGGAGTTCGGACCAATTGTCCTGCTGGTAGTTACTGTAGATGCGCAGGTACTGCTCGAGCGTCTGGTTCATCCGTTTGGTCTGACCGTCTCCTTCCGGGTGATAACTGGAGGCAGATGTCGAGGGCCTTACCAAGTGAACGGAAAAAATGAGAGACAAACTCCGGACCCCTGTCGGAGGTGACGTGGGATGGAACTCCGTGCTTGGAGAACACATGGAGGAGGAAGAGCTTGGCCAGTTCCGGAGAGGTGATGGTATCGTGGGTAGGGATGAAAATGCACTGTTTGGACAGGTGGTCCACGATGACCAAGATGGAAGTGAATCCGGAAGAGGAGGGTAGCTGTTCGATGAAATCCATGGAGATGGAGTTCCAAGGACGTTCGGGGATGGGGAGTTGTTTGAGTAAGCTGTAAGGCTTGTGATGGGGGACCTTGGCACGGGCGCACGAAGTGCAGGAGGACACGTAACTCTTGACGAAGTTACGGATGCCCGGCCAGGTATACTCACGACGTACTAGATCCAGAGTCCGGTTTTGCCCGAAGTGTCCGGAAAGTTGGTGGTCGTGTTTGTCTCGCAAAACACGGAGACAGAGGTCGTTAGAGTCCGGAACGTAAATGCGATTGTCCAGCCTTAAGAGGCCTTCGGCATCAACGGACCAGCGGGAGTTGGGGAGGTTGGGGGAAGCGAGATGAGAAGAGATTGTGGTGTCGGAGGAGAGGGAGGTTAGGATGTCTCGATGAAGAGCCTCTGTGTCGATGAGTACGGCTGCTCGGATTACTGTGGCAGCTAGGAACGTAGCTCGTAAGGACGCAGTGAGCTGCTCCGAAGTGAAGACCGGTCGGAAGTTCTGCGGATTGACGTGAGCGTAGTCCATATCCCCTTCTTTGGGATAGACGTCCCAGCGTCTAGTCAACGCATCTGGTTTAACTCCGAGTCTTCTGGGATGGAATCGGACTGTCATGTGGAATTGGGAGAGGAACTCTGACCAGCGGGCTTGCTGCCGGGTCAAGAGTTTGGTGGTGGAGAAATACTTGAGGTTTTTGTGGTCGGTGACGATGTCGATTGGGGTTCCTGAACCTTCGAGGTAATGACACCATGATCGGAACGCATCATGAATGGCGAGCAGTTCCTTGTCATGGGTGTCGTAATTGAGCTCCGGCGCCGAGAGTGTTCTAGAGCGGAAAGCGATGGGGCGAATCTCTCTGTCATCACAGCGAATGGAAAGGATTCCGGAGATCGCGTAATCGGAGGCGTCGGTTTCTACAATGAGGGGGGCGTCGGGTAGCCAATGTGTGAAGATAGGGGCGGAAGTGAAGGCTTCTTTCAAGGTGTTGAAAGCAGAGCGACAATCGTCAGAGAATAGCCAGGGGGCTCCTTTACGCGTGAGGCGCGTCAAGGGGACCACAATGTTGGAGTATTGGTGAATGAAACGCCGATAGAAGTTAGCGAAGCCAAGGAAGGATTGGACATCCTTGACTTTACGGGGCTCGGGCCAATCTTGGATGGCTTTGACCTTCTTGATGGACATGGTGAGTCCGGAAGGAGAGAGGCAGTAACTGAGATATTCTGTAGTGTCCGTATGAAACTCGCATTTCTTCGGATTGGCGTATAGGCCGTGTTTGCGGAGTCTCCTAAGAACTTCTCGGACATGCTCCTGATGCGAAGCCATGTCTTCCGAGTAGGTAAGGATGTCGTCTAGGTAGACTACCACAGAAACATCCAAGAGGTCGGCGAAGATCGTGTTGACGAATCGCTGGAAAGCCGCAGGTGCATTTGTGAGACCAAATGGCATGACAAGCCACTCATAGGAACCATAGCACGTGTGGAAAGAGGTCTTCCATTCGTCGCCTGCTGCAATGCGAACCAGGTGGTAAGCATGCCGGAGGTCGAGTCTGGTGTAGACCGTGGCACGGCTAGGTGCGTCAAGGAGGTCGGAGATGCGGGGAAGTGGGTAGCGATCCTTTTTGGTGATCTTGTTCAGCCCTCGGAAGTCGACACAAAGACGGAGGGATCCGTCCTTCTTGCGGACGAAGAGGACCGGTGCCATGTGAGCGGAAGTAGCGGGGCGAATGAACCCGGAGGCCAGGTGTTCATCTAAGAACGCCCGGAGGGCCTCGAGTTCCGAAGTAGAGAGAGAGTATATGGTACCCAAGGGTGGGGAGGTGCCTTCCTCAAGGTCGATCTTTAGGTCGTGCTCACGGTGCGGTGCCAGCATCGAGGCTTTGCTCTTACTGAACACATCCGTGAACTCGTGATACTCCTTCGGAACGGCCGAGAGGTCGACAGAATCGGTGTGGGATGAGGCAGCCCTCAAGCGGCTTTCCTCGGAAGGGATGGTTAGGCTGAAGGATACCGATCCTTCAAGTCGGCAAGCCTTCGCGAATGCGGAACAGCTGACGAACTCGATAGATGGTAACGGAGGAGTAACAGCCTGTGACTGAGGTGCTGGCGAAACATCAGATGGTTGGATGTCGGACGACAGCGGTGGTGCCGGAGACGACAGGGGAGAGCTCGGAGTAACTGTCTTGGTAGGTTCGGAAGTTCGGAACGTAATACTGCTTGAGACCCAGTCAATCAACGGATTGTAGCGGGTAAGCCAGTTGTGTCCTAGGACTAGGGAACATGATCCATCCAGCGATGTGACAAAGAAAGTCGTGGGGGTGATGTTTCCGGAAGCGAAGTGGAGGGGGATATCAACGGCACGGGTTATGATTGAGTTGGTGCTACCGTCGAATAGGCGTAGTTGTAGGGGTTTAATCTGGTATGTCTTCAAGGCCAACTTTTTTACGAATGTGTCGTCGATGAAGCAGTCCGAAGACCCAGAATCTACGAGTGCGGGTACGTTCTCATAGGAGCGGAAAAGTTTATTTTGTGTCCTAATATTGGACGGAGGAGGAACAGGAGGAGAAAAAGAAGAGAAGTGGAGAGAGGTGGATCGATCTATGGGAGTAGTCGGAGGGGGCGGAGGAGAGAGTGGTACATCAGCAACACTATCTACAACGGGTAGAACATTAACCGAAGGGTCAACATTGAGAGGAGAAAGTAGACCATTTGAAAGAGAAAGGAAACGGGAATGTGGAGGGAGGATAAGTCGGAAATGGAAGATGCGTTTAAACGCACTTCTTTGAGCGCACGGAAGGAAGGATCGCAACCCCTGGTCCGTGCAGAGTCCACGGGGGTGCGGACTAATTTTTTGCTTCTGCGGAAGCGGATCCTTGCTCCTCGGTCTGGGCCGAACAGGCCTTAGATGCGCGAGAAGAAGACTTGGGACAGTCTTTGACCATGTGGCCAGACTGACCGCAGAACATACAAAGTTTCTCGTCGAGATGACACTTACGCTCTTGTGGCGTGAGCTTACCGTTGTCTCCGAGTTTAGACGAGAGGTCCGGTTTAACGGAGCTGGCCTCGGACTTCTTATTGTCCTTCGGAGGCCTACTACCGGAAGCGGAGTTGAAAGAGGAGGAGGAAGGGACGGGGTCGGAACGAGAAGCGGCGGTGGACTTGTCGAAAACGTTAGAGGAAGAGGGTTTCGCGTGACGTGTAACTTCCGATTTACGCTCCCAATAGCGAGCATCGAGAGTTTGGGACAGGGTGCGAAGTTCAGAGAGAGTAGAGGGTTTACCTACTCTAGCAATATCGTCCTTGATACGTTCCGGCAATCTGTTGTAGAAGAAACGACGAAGCGCGGCTTCTCCGTAACCGTGAAGTTGAGAGGCGTGTCAATTGAACTCGACAACGTATTTATTGATGTGGTGCCCGTCCTTCATGTCCAGGGTCATCAGTTGAACCTCGGCGTCGCCCACAGGATCGTGAGGGCCGAAGTTAGTTTGAAGTTCATTAACGAACTCTTGATAGTCGTTCATCCATCGTGGATGAAGCGTGGAATTCTGGTCGAATAACAGGTCCGGCTCGAACCAATCGAGGGCCATTCCCTTGAGGTAGGACTGCGCAAATATGACTTTAGCGCAGTCGCTAGCAAAAGCGAGGGGATGGTCCTGGAAATTGAGCTCGCATTGGACCAAGAATACTCGGAGTTCTCGGGGATCCTTTCCGTCGAACTGTTCGGGTTCACGGACCTTGGTCCGGAGAGCAGAAGATGGTCGTCGTTGTCGTCGTCCGGTGTGACGAGCCAGACTGGCAATGGCTTGGGCCAATTGTGCAATAGCCACGTTGGAGGTGGGTTCGGCATCGTCAGTGGTTGGGACAGTGGGGATGGGAGGATCAGCAGGAGGAGGATCGACAAAGTCGGGGACCTCGGAACCGAGTCCAAAGAAGTGGACGGGATCTATGGGTTGTTCCGTGGTGTCTCCGAAGTCGGAGTCTGCAACTGGTGATCGATTCCTAACGGGGCGCATGATCGGAGTCGATGGGAGAGGGGTTTCAAGGTTAGAAAAACTTCGAAACTCAACTGGGTTTCTCGCCAATCGACTAGGGCCAGGCTGAGAGGGTTCTGGGGAAGGTGAAGCGGAGTTGGGAACTAATGTGCATAGTTGCGAACGAGTGCGAAGGACTTTTGGTGCCATACAAGACGTGTACTAGTCAGGGAGTAATAAAATACTGTCAGAGACCAGATTCAAGACGAGGGAGAGTCTCCGTAGCGGAGGGCTTTGGCCCCAGCGACTTATGCCAAGAGCGCTGTGCCTAGTGACATGTCCGTGCCCTAACTTACTGACTGGCAATCAGAACCGAAGGGGGGGGTAACTCTAGTTGATTTTATTACTGGAGTGTAACCTATGTACAAGTGGGATATATATATGGTTACAGCGAAGATGGGTCCGCAATTGGCAGAGCCGAACGGAGCGGAGCTAACGGGGTTAAACATTAGCTGACTGAATATTACCGACGAGTCGGGTCACGGGGTTAGCGGAAAGGCAGGCGATAACCCAGAAATGGAAAGGAGGGATAGGTCCGAAGGTGGGCTCTGCAGGGCAGGTGAGTGTATTGCCCAGCGGAGGCGGGAGTGTGCTAGTGGACGTTGGAGCTGTCCGGAAGTCTTCGGGGCTCCATACTTAGGGAGGCGTAGGTAATAAATTGAAATGAGGGGGTGGTGACCATCGAGGGGTACCGAGAGGATTGCGGAATACGGGAGCTCCGAGGTTAGTGAGGGAGGAGCGGAGTTAGACTGGAGGGATCGGAGGGACCGGGAGTCGATGGCTGGGGATGGATATGACAAGTGCCAAGTTACCGTTGGCCAACCTGCAGGTTGTACTTCCAGACACTCATCCCATTCCGCTCTCCCTCCGATGGCTATACAGCCACCTCCATTAGTGAGCTGAACGGTTCAGGTTGGGTTCCCCGGAACCCATTCCTGTAACAGCTACGATGCCATTCTTGGAGCTCCTTGGCTGAATGCCGATGGAGCGTCCCTCAATTTGAAACTCACACCGTCCACATAAAGATGGGCGACATCAAAACATTTGATGTCCTAACGGAACGGGGTAAAACCTCTGTGGGGGCTGCTGCACGTGGTCGCCCCAAACTTCCCCGTGCACCGAGATCCAAACTGCCATCTAAACAGATGGCATGATGCAATACGGCGAAGGCTGAAAACCCTTCACCACGTGTCCTTGCCATGTCTGCTCAAAAAGATGCAGATACCTCCCAGTGGCCCAATCACTGGCCAAGCCCGAGGTCGAAAGACCTCAGGCTTCCTGACTGTTCCCATTTAGAAGGGCTGCCAATGACAGACCCTGAATTTGTGCCACTCAGGAATTGGTGGCATGAACGTTTCAAGGATGTCATGGCACCAGCCCCTGAGGTCCTACCTCCATTCAGGGAGGTTAACCACCAGATCAACTTGATTGATCCGAATAAAAAATATATAGAAAGAAGGGCTATGTGCCCTCAAGCCCTCGAACTGCAGCTTTGAGAAAAGATTGCTTGTTATGAGCGAGCCAAGTGGTGGGAACATAAGGTAGTCGCAATGGCTGCTCCACTTCTTTGTCTTGCAAAGAAGGATGGTTCTTTACGGACTGTAATCGATGCGAGAAATCGCAACGCGAACTCTATTCTCGATGTCATGCCCATGCCTGACATGTGTTTCATCATGGATAGTATGGCTCGGGTAACTTATTGATCAAAAATCGATATGATGGACGCATACAAACAGATTCGTATTGAACTAGACTGTGTACAATACATGGGGATGAGTACCCTGTACGGTACTTTCATATCGAACGTGCTGCAACAAGGGGACTGTAATGGCCCTTCCACATTCCAGCGCGTTTTGACTTGGATCCTAAGGGACCAAATCGGTCAAGCCATCCACATATGGTTCGACAACATCTTCACTGGAACTATGACAGTGAAGCAACACAACGAGAAATTCTTGTGGATATATACTCATCTAAAGGATGAGAAGCTCTATGTGAGCCCAAGAAAATTTGAGCCATTCGCCCCCATACTCGACATACTGGGGTGTAAAATCCATGCAGATTCCAACAAATAAGAAACTGGCAGACGCCAGAGAACCACACCGAGGTTCTTCGATTCCTAGGTCTCATTGAGTACCTAGCAAAATTCCTGCCCAACGTCAGTGCATACACTGGACCATTGCAATCCATATGTACCAACCATATGCCGTTCCACTGGAGCGCCCTACACGAAAAATGTTTCACGCAAATCAAAGTAATTGCATGCAAGATGCCGATTCTAAAGCCCATAATCTGGGATATACCAGATTCAATTGGTTCAGAAGACTGAAAGAAGTACCGTGTCTGGGTGATCACTGACGCCTGCCCCACTGGCGTCAGGGCTGTGCTCGCACAGGGTGAGGAATGGCAAACCTCTAACCCTGCTGCATTTATGTCGAAGAAATTCACCCCGACTCAATGGGCATATTTCACCTATGAGCTGGAAGCTCTAGGTGTTCTGGAAGTGCTCACCAAATGGCTTGATGAGCTGACTGGTGGGCGAAAATTGACTGTGGTCACTGACCACAAGGTGCTTACTTACTTCAAAGAGAAGAATCACACTGCACCGTGTCACATTCATTGGCAAAATTTCTTTCACGATTTTAATTGTGACATCTGTCATATCCCGGAATCCCGACCCCGCGCACTCCCACCACATCACACCTTCCTAACAACTTCACCATCCCCTACACCTTGCCTCCCCACTCTCCAAGTCACCTTCCCTCCTGACTGTCTCAGCTCCGGTCTGGTTGCGGCACACCAAACCTTGGCCACTCCCATCCCGGAACCTCGGTCCCGAGTCGGAACATTCGGAGATCCCGGATTTGCTCCGATATCCTGACGGACCTCCGACATCCCGTGACATGCCCTTAAACCCTTCCTCCACCCATTTCATTTATTTGAGTCACCCAACATCCTTCGGATACGCAACTCCGCTTTCGGAGCTACCTGCATCCTTCGGTGATCTCCCTCACGTTATCACTTATTAGTCATCTCCCATTCTTAGCACGACTACCTTCTTACTACCATTCAGTCGGCTAACCCCCTTTATCCATTTGTCTTCCCCATTCATTTTCCGGCCTCCAACTCCGCCCTCCTTGGCCCGACACCTCGGTTCCCCGTTTTAGATATCGTTCGGAACCTTTCGGTACCTCTCGGTATCATTCAGTACCTTTCGGTGTTTTCCCCATTTTGTCATTTCGGGTTTTGACTAAAGTCCTCCCCATCCTCCTTCAATAAATACACGTAGATTAGAACCTGTAGTTCCTCAGTTCTAATCTCGACTAAAATGCCACCCAAAGTCCCTCTGAGTGAATCCTGTCCCTGTTCTACAAGACACCTCAGACATAAGAAATACAAGGACTAACTGAGACGTAACGGAGGCACAGTGCTCCCTCCGAGTCGCTGAGGCCACGTCCTTCTTAGAGCCTCTTGTACCATCCAGCAGAACCGGGCTCCCTGAGAAGCTTCAGTTCACTACCGGAGCCCTCGGACCCCCCTCTAGTTGAGCCCCGCCTGCATTCGGACTCACGCATTTACCCCCTCTTCCATAACCGACGGGTTTTTGACAACATCGTGTATGTACAGGGCCACACAAACAAAGTGGCTGATGCCCTGTCGCAATACTATGAATCCTCGTCAGACAAGGATGTCCACTACGACGATTACATATCTGCAGATATACGGATTGATAAAGAGGGCGACGACCTGCCCTTGGCATGTGCTGAAGAAGCACGAGAATTATTACACCTGCACAGGTTAAAACTGCAGTGCATACGCCTGGGTGCGTCTCACTCTATTGGAGACGCTCAGGAGCCATGAGATCTCGAGGCATCCAAGCTCGATCCCCCTGACGATCATCAAGGGAGGAGGGAGCTTTCCCTCGAAGATGTACTGCTGCCATTGGCAGAACTACGTCCTCATGTAGAGGACAAGGCTTTCATCACGAGTGTGAAAGATGGCTACTCCAAGCACACTGCTTGGAAAGGGATCCTCGCAAAACCTGAGGATTTCCCTAAGTTCTCAATCGTCGATGGCCTAATTTTTCGTCTGAATGATTCAGGCAAACCACAACTTGTCCTCCCTGAATCTATTCATAAAGGGGAGAGGATTATGGGCATCGCAATCGAGCACGCTGTAGGAGAAATAACGGTCACACTATGGAAACCCATTATGGAAATATGCCAGATAAATCACAAAACCTCATACGACAAGTAGATATGAGAAAATAGAAGGACCTGAATTTTAACGAATTTTTACGAACTTTTACGAATTATTATGACTATACACGATAAATTGAAAGAAAGAAAAATAGCAGAAATACTTCAAGCTTACCATCAACGAGATGGAATTCTCGGGGGAATTTATAGCAAATATTAAATCAAGAATTAGGACAATCAACCAAGATTTGACTATAAAAACAATCAGAGAACCTCCACGGAAACTACTTTCCCACGTCCGCACATGTAGCCAAGGATGGAAGTACCACGGAACAAGGATTCCTCAGGAACTAATGCAAAATTCAAAGTCGTGTCTATAATAGGAAATGTAGATGTCCCCCAAACGGACCCAATGAGAGTAATTACAGGGGAAACTACCCATAAACGATGGAGATATGACTAAAACTCCTGCAAAAATGAGGACAATGTCTAAAAGGCAAGCGCGAAGATTAACCAGTAACGACCGAGACAAGCTTGATAGCCCATTAGAAAGGAAGGGATATAATCTTAATCCTCCCAAATTTTCATAATAAAAGGATCATGCGTTAATGAGATATCCAATAATGGGAATAGCGACATCAAAAGTCCGAGCTCAGGAAAAAGACGATGTTTGCGTAGGATCCATAATTAAAACATACAACGAAATTTACACGGAAATTATGAAAAATGGGGAACTATAGTTATGCAAATTTTCAGCCCAAACGGTCCAGCCGTTGTGAAGTTATACCCATGACGGGAATATAGAAATCCGCATCATGTATAATGACATGTGAGGGTGGCGATGTGCAGGGAACCGGCCGTTGGAACCGAGATCCGCACTTCAGCAGATCGCGAAGACCAATTTCCGTCCAAATAAGGAAGACCCCAGTCAAAACAAAGCACAGAAAGTGCAAAACAACCTTAGATCATGAGTGTCAGGAACGTGTCAGAAGTGTATCCAGGTGACCCGCGAGGCGTGCGAGGTCGTCTGGGCTCGTAAGGTCGGAGGGGCGGGACTTTAGCTTCAGCGACTCGGGTGGAGCGCTGCGCTTCATTCTTACGTTGGTGTCCCAATTTCAGACAGAAGCCTTACGATGAGGATAAGAGTTTAGAGGGGGAATCCAAGTCAATATACGAACTGAGGTACATCCGGTGTAACCTACATGTGTTATAAACACAAGTTGTCATATCCGTGCATACCCGACCCCGACCCGACTTCCGGACCTCCACCCTCTTCACCTCCGGAGTCATAACCTACCGCTGTCAAAACATGGACTGCCCTGCCCCCAATGACAGCAGAATCTGGCTCGCCATCCTAAAGAACAAGAAAGAACTGAACCCCAGCCTAAGAAACTTTGTATGGAAACTGGTCCACGGCGCCCACAAAGACGGTCTCTACTGGAGCAAAATCCCGGGTTACGAGGACCGTGGTCAGTGCCTGAAATGCGGGACTACTGAATCGATGAACCACATCATTTTCGAGTGCCCACACAACCAAGGCCCAAATCTCTGGGCCGCTGTCGAAGACATGTGCACAGCGAAAGGCATCAACTGGCCCGCCAACATAGGAATACACCACGTGATGGCAGCCCCCCTGATATCGATCAAAAAGAGAAACGGCTCCGTAAAACTCGGCGCATCTAGATTTTTCATGATAACCGTACTCGAATGCGCCTGGCAGATATGGAAACTAAGGTGTAAAAGAATCCTAGGAGACAACACGGAAAGAATCTCACTGAACGAAGCCGTTAACAAGCTTAAAGCTGCCATGAACGATAAGCTGTGCCAAGACAAACACCTCACGAACAGAAGAAAGTATCATAACAAAGCCCTCCCTGGATGGCTCGTCCTACACACATGGAGCGGCGTTATCGAAAACGAAGCGTGCTTCCCTGAGAATTGGCTGAAATGCAACGGGGTTTTAGTGGGTATACCCGACCCCCACGGTCGCGTGAGCCCCACACGGTGCGATAATGATTTCGCCAGTGCGATAACGCATTTCCCCGCGGTGGCAATTCCCATCATATAGGCACTAGATACACCGATAGGAAGGCCTAGCCCTTCCCCACAAACCTTCAGGCACTCAAGCCCGCGAAAGCTACAGAAGGTTCCACCAAAAAAAAAAAAAAAAAAAAAAAAAAAAAAAAATAACCTACCGCTGCCGTTCCGATACTCACCTTCGGTCCTGGCAACACACCTCCTCCTTACCTCCCCGACCCTATCTCCGTCCGCTCCGATACTCACCTTCAGACCTGACTACTCTTCTTTCCGCCACTCCTTCTCCCTTACTTTTCCCCTCTCTCCTCCCTCTGCTACTCCTCCGCCACCCTTCCGCCAAGTTACGACCTTCCACCGTTGTTCCGTACTTCGCACTCGGACACCGCTCGTACCTTACTCCGAGCCTCCGTCATAGTCCCTACCTCGGACTTCGACTCCACCTCGGCCTTAGTCCATTGCATTGGTGACCTCATACTACATAAACACCATTGCCAATATCCCTCGGACTTTCAACCCCGCCTCCGTAACCTCCGTAAGCTCCGCAACCCCCGAGCTTCACGGATCACCTTCGGCCCTCTCGCCGCTTGTAATGTATTTCTCGCGTTTTCCCCTCATCCCTATTTGGACTACTGCTTCTTTCTATTCCAGCCAGTTAGTCATCATCCCCACTTCCCCTCATCCTCCTGCCCCTCTGGGCCTCGCCCTCCCTACCTCCTTTCGGATGTATCACAGGTCCTGCCTTATGACCTTCGGTACCTCTCCGCTTCTTCTACCCTTTGTTCCCGTTCGGACATCTTCGTTCCGATTCGGTTACCCTTTGTCCTCCTTGTGCTTTTGCCCCTTCCATTATATATATCGGCGCTTGTACATACTCGTTTTGGTTTAGTCCGAAATCAACCTGAAATGCCCCCAAGAGACTTCCTGCTCACCTACTGTGAAATTAAGGACCAAATGGACAAACAGCAATGGCACAGCGCTCCGCTTGAGTCGCTGAGGCCAAGGTCCCTCCACGCTAAGTCTCCGATTCCACTCCGGAGTCGTCCGTTTCCGCCTGTTCTAACACAAGTAACTAAATGAGACCGGCCCGGAAGGAGTGGCGGATCAAGCGCGATATTAATGAATGAAGAAAGGAACAAATAATCAATATCGGCAAACTTGGTCAACAAAAGGCAAGCAAGGAACAATAGGAGGAACAATAGTCCGCAAGCAGACAAAAGAGAAAAGGCCATCCGGCCGTCTAGCAAGCTGTCCGGCTGGGGGTGGACAACAATGAAGCGGGCAACCTAGGTTGGAAGGTACGCGCGCGAGGGAGGAAGTGCGGATGAGGGTGACGGGTGGACGGATGGGTGGACGGATGATGATGATAGCGGGAGGGACGGGCCAAGTGGCACTAGGACGTGTAGAGGGAAGTGTCGGATATGTCGGGTCGTGACAATGAGGGAAAAATCTGAAATAAATCACAGAAGCCCATATGAAAGAAATAAACACCCGCGCATATCATAAATCCCGAACAATTAAACGAAAATGGCGCCCGCATACGAATGACTATGGGAATGATGCACGTGATTACCAAATGTGTGCGCGAACCTTTGCTAACTCAACGAATACCAGGAAATAGGACACAACCTTAGTACCATTGGAAAGGTGGGAATAAATGAAAATTTATGATACCAAGAACGTGAGAAAACATCCAGAAATGAATGAGATACAAGGACATGAAGTTAGAAACCTGAAAACGCGTGGGAAGACAGCTTCAAGAGGTCCAGAGTCCTAAATAAAATACATAAAAATATGATATCTTCAAGGACGACCTACTATAACAACGAACAATACATATGGAGGATTAGGATGTGATAACACAAAGGGGAGTCAGGGAATATGAACGAAATTCACGAAAACCACTAAACTACGACGGACCATGGCGGGAATTTTAGGGAACGATGTTCTAATAAAGTGGAGAGCTATAACACATTTGTTTGAGTAATTCTTGACTACTAGCAACTTTTTCTTTCAGTTTTAAACCTGAATAATCCACTCATTTACCATTTCAGTCTCATTTTAACTAAATGTCACTAAATAAAATTGGAATAAATCAGCTGAAGGTCTCAGCACAGCCGTACGCATAGTAATGCGAAGTTTGAATTCAGAATCATCGAGTCATAGCAAATTTAATGGTATATATATAGAATTTGAAATAGGTAACTGCGACAAATACAGCGCAGCCAAGTTCTAATTAACCATTAAAATAGCTTAGGCGAGGGAGGACAATAAGGATTCTAGGCGCAGTCTGTCCGTAGTAGAACCGCAGTTCAGCGCAGCAAAAGTGCAGTAGAACTATAGCGTGAAAATTTCATTTTTTATTCAGTTTGAGAAAAATACACTGTAAATAAATCCTGTAAATAGAAGGTAGAGCGTGAAAAAGGAAGGTGACCCAAGGAGTATAAAAGGGAGACCCTTTCTGCAACTTTTCGCCCCCCTTAGAGAAGTAAGAAAATAGAGTATTATTTTTCTCAAGCATTTCTGGTTGTCACTCCAGTGCGAAAAAGTGATATACAGTTAAGATTGCCACTGTAGTAAAAGGCAGCAATTAAGGAGAGAAATATTAAGTAGATATTTCAACAGGAGAGCTGGTTAACACTCCAGATTTCAAAGTGTAAACACAAAACAGTTATCTTGCTACTGTTAAAACAAGCAATAAAATAAGACAAAAATAAAACAAACCCAAGGGACACTCCAGACACAATCCAAATTCATTAACTGAATAGAATCTTTGAAACTTCACCAAGTAGAAGATTAAATTCAAGTTTAAATCCAAATTAAACAACGCTACACAGAATTACACCTAGACAAATTAAGAAATTTCAATAAAGAAACAGCTCCGCAGGGCTCGGTTTATCTGTAAGTCAATTCCCAGGAACTTTAAAACTAACCCATAAAAATAGAATTAGCCAAAACACTCGGATTGGTACTATATTTACAATAAATAACACTAGTACACTTCCCCATCCTAACTAAAGAACCAGGGAACAGCTTGGTGGTGGTCTCGTTTGAACCTCCCAACTGACCTTCCTTCATTCTCTCCTTCAACGCACACCGAATCCTTGGTCACCTCAGCGTCAAGAAGACGCTTGAGTACATATGCAAACACTACTGGTGGTCTTCGATGTCAAAAGACATCGAGAAATTCTGCACGTCCTGTGGGACATGCCAGATGACCAAGAAAAGCAAACTCAGATATCCGGGACTGCTTCACCAGCTCCCGGTCCCTGAGAAACCTTGGGAGTCAATCGCCATGGATTTTGTTGGACCATTCCCGACGAGCCTGAGTTATAACTACCTTTGGGTAGTTCTGTGCCATCTAACGTGCCAGGTTCACCTAGTGCCTGTGACGACCCAGGTCAAGACAATTGAGCTGGTGCATCTGTTCCTGCAACATGTCGTGCACTTGCATGGCATGCCAACATCCATCGTGTCAGACTGTGACACGAAGTTTACGTCTCAATTTTGGACTGAGTTACACCGACTGATGGGTGTTAAACTCAAGTTAACTACCACATTCCATCCTCAAGGGGATGGCCAAGCAGAACGAGCGATCCAGATGGTGGTCCAGATCCTTCAGTCATTCGTCCAACCCGATCAGCGAGATTGGGCCGTGCATATACCCATGGTAGAATTCGCATTGAACTCAAGTGTGAATAAATCAACGGGATTCGCCCCGTTTGAGTTGGTATATGGATACCTCCCACAGATGACCATGTCTCTGCCATCATCCGAATTGCCGGGGGTAAAATCCTTTGCCCAGCAGGCCCTGGACAACATCCAGGCCGCTCATGACGCTATTATTAAGAGTCATGTAGAACAGGCTATCCAGGTGAACCGACATCGGCACCCTGATTCCCCCAAACTGAAGAAAGAGGACTACGCATATCTTTCAATGAAAATCTGAACCTCCCCAAGGGGAGGGTGCATAAGCTGTTGCCAACTTATATTGGCCCTTATGAAATACTGGAGGTATTTGAGGACTCATCAAACTATGTCCTCAGGCTTCCCCCAGTGTTGACGCAAAGAAATATCTTTGCGAAGTTCCACGTCTCACGGCTCACACCTCATGAGCCGAATGATTCTGTGCTGTTCCCTGGGCGCGCTGTAGAAGTATTTTATGACTTTGGCAACGACCCAGAACGGGAATACCAGGTTAAGGAAATCATTGACCATCGGTGGGACGATGATAAGTCTTTATGGTTCCGTGTCCGATGGGGACTTGGTGACCTTACTTGGGAACCCTTGGCCAACGTAAACGATCTAATTGCATTGGATGACTACCTAACAGTACAAGGGGTAGAGAACGTCGAGGGACTGAACCGTCAATGACGGGATCAGACGCCGGACAATAGATCCAGCAGACCATCACAACCACAGCATGAACGTCGCCTACTGGTCCGATACCAGTGGATATCAATGCCTTATCACAGCCAACTATGGCGTTGAAGCCATGAGTTGCCTAAACTGGCAAGTCCGGGAATATCCGAATAATATCGGATAAATGCGACGAAAGCGGGATCAAATCCTGCTTCCTACCATCAAATTTGAAATCGCTCAAATGAACGCGACTGAATCCCCCCTCGCTGATTCTTCCCTCGACCTTTCCCCCATCAAGGAGGCCCTCATAGACTCCAGTCCAAACTCCCCACCTGTAAATCCCACCATGGATGCTGCCATGTCATCGATGGACGACAACTCCACAGTCACTCAGACTGTCACCCCTGAAGCGCCCAGCACGGGCATTTTAACCCCAAAACAGGACCATTTGGTCCTGCCCACTCGCATAAGCGTGAGTGAGAAATACCCCCACCTGCCACATTCCATGCAGACAGGGCTCGATCAACTCGAAATGATTATGGAAGTTGTGTGGGCCCATATCAAGAAGAAACTCGAGAAACGTAAAGAGACTACGTTCGAAGATGAACATAGGAATGATGAGCTCGATGAGCTCAGGAATAAGTATGAGATGCTGCAGAATGAGGCCGATGACCTGCATTCTGAAAACGACCGTCTTCATCGACGGGTCAAATCCCTCCAAAAGGCCAACAACGAACTCAATGAGGACATCTTTAGAGTCACGCACATGGCAAGGGGATGCCCTGTGTCTCCCAAACCCACCCCGATTCAATCTTCTGCTCCCTCATCGTCATGGCCCACTGTTCCCCAAACCATCATTATCCCCAGGGTTGGCCCAGTGGATCCTGCATCGGCCAAGTCTGCACCGTCGAAAAAAACCACCTCTTCCAAGAGATGGGCTCCCATGTCCGACGATGACGAGATGGAAGGTGAATGGGTCGTTGACCCTGATGCCCCCTTCAAAGAATTCGTCGCGAACCGTCCACCCAGCTACCACTACTATGAGTACTACAACGCCAAACTCACTGAAGTGCATGGCGAACCCCTACCCCCACCGACATATTGTCGATCGGTGGCCCTTCCTACCCACTTCTACAACATCAACCATGTCGATAGAATCGAATTCCCAGATGCGGCTGCGCTCGTCCGCGACAAAGAACCTAAGTGGTTCAAGTTGGTTCGAAACTACATACACACTGAAGAAGGTGTGAGGTTCTATGCTACAATGTACCATCTTGCCTGGTTGTTCAAGATGGGCAAGCCCTCGCAAGAGGATGTCGACACCTGTACCGACTGGTACAGGGTGGCTACAAACAACCGTGCCTCACGAATGCATATGTCGCGTGACGACATTGAGACGGAGGCGAAAGACTTCCCGACCAGTACCCCCCAGCTCGTATTGCATGGATGTACATCCTCGCGTGTCGATGGATAAAACCAATGACTGATGATGCTCGTGAGCGTCGTAAAATTCAATGTCAGGAACGAGCACTTATGTACTCAAACCCTCCCCCAACATCGTACTCAAACCCACCTATGATGTACGTGAGCCCACACCCTGTGGCATATTCAAATGCCCCACCTCTGCTGCAATACCCCCCTCTGACGTATGCACACTTGTCGGTGTACGAATCCGCCCACACACCACCAGTGCGTGGGCATGCTCCCTCCTCTTCTCATGGACACGGCCATCCTGCACACCATGCCCATTACTCGCACCGTTGTCAAGACGAGGATTCGTCCATGAACGACGCTGACGTCGAGACTCGTCACTACGATGACAACTATCTCAGCGATGATGTTGCTGTCGATGCAGCTAGGTCCACAATGACTCGTAGGACTACGTCGAATTGCCCATCTGGCTCTGGCCCATCTGGGTCCACGCTGCGTAAACAGATGAGGAACTGACCCCCTCATATCCATACCTTCGTCAACGACAATGCCATTGTTGATTACTCACTTTCGTCAACGACAAGGCTGTCGTTGATTAATAACTCCTTACCTTCGTCAACGACAATGCTGTCGTTGATTGTCTGTTCTGTACCCTTCCTCTTTCGTCAATGACAACGTCGTTGATTATTCATTTTCTTCATCAACGACAACTCTGCCGTCGACGACCTGCACTGTCAACATCGTCACGGTGGACAATGGTATTTAATAAACTCACAACAATGAGAAAGTCGTTTCATCATCGACAACTCTGTCGTCGAGATCTGGGTGCATATGTTCCAGGAGAAACTCTAAGTGGGCTTCGCCTACAAACTACTATTATAGCCTCCTGCAATGAGTGTGCCCCTGTTTGCATACATCTTTTGTATGTAAAACGTTAAAATTTTATTTCTTTAAAAATGCTTGCTTTCCCCTTGTGTATATATGCTTGTACCCTGTCTGCAATTTAATATCGCAAGGGAGGAGGATGTGAGGCCCCGGCCCATGTCTATATTCCGCCCACAACATCAGTTGATGTTGTGTTGTCTAATAATTATGTCGCGACGCTAATTTAGCGTCACAGAAGCTTCTCTATTTATTTGTGCCGAGAATGCATTAGATTGTATATAAACCCTCAGGGTAGCTGTAAAAGGCGGATCAGCCTTTACTTCTACCCCATTAATATACAGCAAACCAAAGCATATACTTAGATGGACAACTGAGGCCTGAGGTGAACAGGGGAACAGAACGTTACCGTCCCCAAAATAGTAAGATACCTTTCAGCCAGGCACCAAAGAATGTCGATTTCATGAACTTGTTATTAAACTGATTTGGGAAGAGGGTGAAACATGATTCAATCTCGGTGATATAAGCTCAAACACCTGATGGCTTTCCAGTGAATGCAGTAGGATCTGGAAACTTAGCTGTGGGAGTAGGCATGGCTGAGACAGCTGGAACATGAGCTGTTACTGGGGCAGGTGCAGTGGCAGCAGCAGTATTCTGCAAATGGATTTGAAAGGTCTCCATCAACATTTGCTGATCTTGTTGCTGGGCTTGGATTGTGTGCTGTTGTTAGACACTGGTCCGGGGTTGGTGTTATAAAAATGGGGCCTAATTGGCCCATTTCTATAGCGTCCGGGTGCAGGAGGGGGCTGTGACATTGAGAAGATGTTACAATTAATGTAACAGATGTTGTAACAGTGGGGTTTACAATAACATGGACATCGGGTGTTTTGGGTGATAATAGTTGGTTAGGTTGTTATTATATACATGTCACGTGATAATATACTGTACAGAGGCCAGAAGAGGCTAAAAATGGGAATTTCCCATTTCCATAACAGTCGGCACCGAAGGTCACCATTGCAGGCCACTATAGGCCATGATGGCCATGATGCTGCAAACAAGGCCCGAGGGTAGGGCATTTGGCCTCAGCAACTCTAAAGGAGCACTGTGCCCCCTAGCTGTCTCTTGGCCCTCATTTCAGACTTACTGGGGTTGCCTTGCTGGGGTCAGGACTTGGGGGTTGTGGTCAAATCGATATTAGAGCTAAGGTACAATAAAGTATCATACAGGATATATATAGGGAGAAATAATGAATAGAAGTGGACCCGGGCCGAAGGCCGAAGGGTCCAGAAGCAAAAGGGAACAAGGAGCAGGGTTGGCCACACAGTGGCTGGCAATGACTGAGGGTCAAAACAAACAATAACAGATAAATAAAGGAAGGAGCATAGGGCCGCATTAGCAGCGATGGTACCATAGCAGCGCTGGACTCGGAGTTGGGCCGGAGTTGGGTGCAGGAATGGTAGTGGCCCAGTGAGGGCCAAGTGGGCAGAGTAGAGGAGTCGCGCTTGGTGTGGTGCCGGAGGTGGACTCATGGTGGGGAGGTTGGTGTGGCAGTGGGGAAGTCAGTCTAGCATTGGGGAACCACAGGCAAGTGGGGAGTGAGTGGGGAGTCCTCAAGGAGAATAGGGATGAGGGTTGGGGCTCACACTCATGCTCGCATAGCGGGAATGGGCTCAGGCAGCATTGGGACGAGTGGGGAATGGGCCGGAATGCATGGCCATGACAGCTGTTGGGCCTGGATTGCAGCCATCAGGTCCTGGTGTTGGACCATCTGCTGCTGCAAGAGATTCATCAGGGCATCTGGATTGAACATGGTGGAGCCTTCGGCAGGACCAGGGGTGGAACCCATCAGGGAGTCTGAGAATGACATGCCATTGTTGTTGTTATGGTTAGAGCTGATCAAACTGTTACAGGCCTCACAGGGCTAAGGTGCAAGAGGTGTGGACAAGGTCAGAAGCAAGGGCTCAGATTACAAGGAAACAAGACAAGAGAGACAAGGGCTAGACGCTGAGATCAATTGAGGCGAGTAACCTGTGTTGATCAGCTGAGGGTAACCTTAGCTGATCAATGGTCTATATATACATCGAGAGTTACAGTTTGGACTAGGCCAAATGCAAAGTGTTATTGGTCTTGAACAAGTCCAACATGTGAGTCCGTTAAGTCCATGTCCATTAAGTCCATTGGTGTTACACTAACTGTAACATCTCCTTCCTCCTCCCCTCTCCTTCCTATTCTACTTTCTCTCTATCTTACATGGACAACCTTCTTTGTGTTGGAATATGGGATGGAGTAACCTCCCTGGCATAACGGGCAAGTAGTGTATGGATGCACACTAGAGGTCCTGGGTTCGATACCAGGCTTGTCCATTTTATGTCATTTGTCCAGTCACCTGGTGTACCTCAGTTGAATTCATGACATAAGTCTATAGCGCTAGCAGTGTTGAATTTCTTCACTTTGTACTGATGTACTATTGACCCATCTGCAGCGCACACCCAGCCCAAGCACCTCAGGTGGCTTCCCACTGTGCCTAGCATGTACTCGTAGTGGATGCCCTCAGGATCCCCCATGGGGACACCTGGGTGGCTGTGGCTGTGTGCAAGGATGATGTGGCACTGTCATATGACCCAAGCTGCATGTATATAAACATACCTGAAGTGGGAACCGAAGAAGTAGCCCTCTTCTCATCTTTCCACTTCAGTCTAAGTGGCCAGGGACTACTGTCCTGCATTGGGCCTGTCAGTACACACACCTGATCTGCACCCCACCAGGCTCTCAGCACCGGGTGCTACACCCAGGCCCCCTCAACCCCAAATGAGTCCCTGACAGAAAGCACTTCAAAGGCACTATAGTTCCTGAAATTTTTGATTTTTTCCCTAATTATTTTTTTTCAACTTTTTAGAAACCCCTATTTTTCAAATTTTCCTCCCACTGCTCCTGCCACATTGCATACTCCTCACCACTCCCAGCTGCTCCTGAACCCCCTCCCAGGAGAACACAGGAGTGCCCAATCTGCTGTTTTTGTTAATGGGCCCCACTGAGATGTCAGATACCGTCAATTAGTTAGGTAGTATTGTAAATACAACGATGGTGGACTTGCCTGAGATGTTGGATACCGTCGATTAGTTGGGTATCTATTAGAATTAGTCTATGTCACATTAGACTCTGACTCTGACAAGAGATCTAATTGTAAATACCTATGCCATGTTAGACTGCGACAAGAGTTATACATGAATTATAAAGAAGATTATTAGAGATCGTTCTCACCTCAGACTCTGACAAGAGATCTGAGGGAGAAAAGTCTAAGAAATCCCTTCTTATATACGCGACATTCCCTGAGTGGCAACATCATCGTACAAAGGGAGTTTTAAGTTGAATAAGGAGGGCAAAATGCCCCCAATGCCTCAAAGCACCCCAGAATAACCGCTACGAATGACCGCCACAAAACTTCCTGATGTAAACAAAGTTGCTGTTCTAATACGCCCACTCAATGATGATTAACATCGATAACACCCATGTCCTTCGTAAATTTGTCGTGTTTGGCCAGTGCGAGTCCCTTAGTAAGAACATCAGCCACCTGGTTGCCTGTTGGAACATAATCGAGCTCGATGTCGCCATTGCTGACGCATTTGTGGATAAAGTGTTGCCTAACGCGTATGTGTTTAGTATGAGCGTGGAAGGTGGGATTGGCAGCTAAGGCAAGAGCGCCTTGGTTGTCACCGAGAATAGTGTGTGGGACGGAAGGTGGACTGAGGACATCACCAAGAAATTGTTGTATCCATATGGCCTCTTTAGACGTGTGTGTCAATGCCATGTATTCTCCCTCCGTACTCAAAAGTGCCGTTGAAGACTGCTTCTTTGAGCTCCATGAGACAGCAGCTCCTGCAATCTTGAAAACGAATCCAGAAATAGATCGATGATCGCATGGGTCACCAGCCCAATCGGAGTCGGAGTACCCTGTGAAGTCATTGTCATGTGTTTTACCATTGTAAACCAACTTGTAGTTCTGCAAGTGATTGAGGTACCGGAAGATGCAGTTAATGGCAACAAGGTGATCCTTTCCAGGATTCACGGAGTACTGACTAAGAGCGCCCACTGCATATGCAATGTTGGGACGCGTACCTAACATGGCATACATAACACTGCCAATACGAGATTGATAATCTGTTAGACACTGGTCCAGGGTCGGCACCGAAGGTCGCCGTTGCGGGCCGCTATAGGCCGCGATGGCCGTGATGCCGTGAACAAGGCCCGAGGGTAGGGCATTTGGCCTCAGCAACTCTAAAGGAGCGCTGTGCCCCCTAGTTGTCTCTTGGCCCTCATTTCGGACTCACTGGGGTTGCCTTGCTGGGGTCAGGACTTAGGGGTTGTGGTCACATCAATATTAGAGCTAAGGTACAATAAAGTATCATACAGGATATATATAGGAGGAAGAATGAATGGAAGCGGACCCGGGCCGAAGGCCGAAGGGTCCGGAAGCAAACAAGAATAAGGAGCGGGGTTGGCCGCATAGCGGCCGGCAATGACCAAGGGTCAAAACAAACAATAACAGATAAATAAAGGAAGGAGCGTAGGGCCGCGATAGCGGCGATGGTATCATAGCAGTGCTGGACTCGGAGTTGGGCCGGAGTCAGGCACGGGAATGGTAGCGGCCCTGTAGGGGCCGAGTGGGTGGGGTAGAGGAGTCGTGCTGGGCACGGTGCTGGAGGCGAACTCAGGGCGGGAAGGTTGGTGTGGCTGTGGGGGAGTCAGCCAGGTGCAGGGGAGCCTAGGGGCAAGCGGGGGAGTGAGCAGGGAGTCCTCATGGAGGATAGGGCTGAGGTCGGGGCTCGTGCTCACGCTCGCATAGCGGTAACGGGCTCAGGCGGCATCGGGACGGGCCGGGAACGGACCAGAATGCACGGCCGTGACACTTCCAAATCATGTCATCCTTCCCATAATCAGCACAGCCCACTGGTGGCTTCATATAGATAGTGTGTTCCAGGTCACCATTCAAGAACGTGGTTTTAACATCCATCTGATGGACTTCGAGATCGAGCTGCACAGCGATAGCAAGTAGAATCCGGATTGAGACCCATTTGACAACAGGTGCGAAAGTCTTATCGTAGTCAACGTGATAAACTTGACCAAAACCTTTGGCCACAATCCTAGCTTTATAGCGCTCGATCATGTCATATCCCGGAATCCCGACCCTGCGCACTCCCACCACATCACACCTTCCTAACAACTTCACCATCCCCTACACCTTGCCTCCCCACTCTCCAAGTCACCTTCCCTCCTGACTGTCTCAGCTCCGGTCTGGTTGTGGCACACCGAACCTTGGCCACTCCCATCCCGGAACCTCGGTCCCGAGTCGGAACATTCAGAGATCCCGGATTTGCTCCAATATCCTGACGGACCTCCGACATCCCATGACATGCCCTTAAACCCTTCCTCCACCCATTTCATTTATTTGAGTCACCCAACATCCTTCGGATACGCAACTCCGCTTTCGGAGCTACCCGCATCCTTCGGTGATCTCCCTCACGTTATCACTTATTAGTCATCTCCCATTCTTAGCACAACTACCTTCTTACTACCATTCAGTCGGCTAACCCCCTTTATCCATTTGTCTTCCCCATTCATTTTCCGGCCTCCAACTCCGCCCTCCTTGGCCCGACACCTCGGTTCCCCGTTTTAGATATCGTTCGGAACCTTTCGGTACCTCTCGGTATCATTCGGTACCTTTCGGTGTTTTCCCCATTTTGTCATTTCGGGTTTTGACTAAAGTCCTCCCCATCCTCCTTCAATAAATACACGTAGATTAGAACCTGTAGTTCCTCAGTTCTAATCTCGACTAAAATGCCACCCAAAGTCCCTCTGAGTGAATCCTGTCCCTGTTCTACAAGACACCTCAGGCATAAGGAATACAAGGACTAACTGAGACGTAACGGAGGCACAGCACTCCCTCCGAGTCGCTGAGGCCGCATCCTTCTTAGAGCCTCTTGTACCATCCAGCAGAACCGGGCTCCCTGAGAAGCTTCGGTTCACTACCGGAGCCCTCAGACCCCCCTCTAGTTGAGCCCCGCCTGCATTCGGACTCATGCATTTACCCCCTCTTCCATAACCGACGGGTTTTTGACAGATCACTCCATCAGCATTTTTCTTTAACGCAAATACCCAACGACACCCAACGATATTACGAACCTCAACCTCATCAGTTTTAACTGGAACATACATCCGGGTTTCTTTGAGGGATAGCAGTTCATCTTGACAGGCTTCAAGCCATGCATTGGAGTCGGGCCTGTTCATGGCATCGTTATAGGTGAGTGGCACTTCGGTTTGTGCTACATGAGCATGTTCGATGCCCACTGGCTGGGTGTCTACAGGCTGATTGGCCTGATTGTAGGAAGTGACAAAATAATGGTCATCATCATCTCGGATTCGTGTATGCTGTTTGCACATTGATCATCGGGGAGCTTCTGGGATGACCTCGTCCTCCACATCTCCCCCTAAGAGTTCATCACCCTGTCCTTCATCGCTGACTTCTTCCTCCTTGCCATCATTTATCTCATCGATCTTATCTCCAATCTCCTCTCCTTCTCCCATTCTTCCATCACCATTCCCATTTCCTCTTGCCTCTTTGTCCTTATCAACAATGTGCAATGACGGCTCTATGACAGAGGACTCAATTGTAATGCATTCAGGTTCAGGAGACTCCTCAAAGAAATGTACATCGTGAGATTTGTGAACCTTGCAGGCTTCAGGCTCGTAGATCATGAACGCCTTCTTGCCGACAGCAAGACCCAAGTGGATTCCCATGATAGACCTAGGGGCAAGCTTGTCCTGTTGCTTTTCAGGGATAGCAAGCATGGCTTTGCAGCCAAAGGTACGTATGGTGGAGACTGACAGCTTATTTCCCATCCAGAGTTCGTGTGGAGAGATGCCATCGGGGAGTGCAGAGTGGGGAACAATGTTTTTAATGAGTGCAGCATGTCGAAGTGCATAAGGCCAAGCTGTTCGACCCACATGTGACTTCACGCTTTCAAGCATGGTGATCATCATCGTAACGAGGGTTCAGTTGACTCTCTCGGTGATGCCATTTTCTTGTGGAGTATTGGGATTCGTTTTCTCGTGGACAATACCAATTTCCCTGAGGTAATGTGAGAATTCATTTGAGAAATACTCACCACCACCGTCAGTGTGTAAGACTTTTACTTCTTGCCCGATTGCCATTCGGCTTGGGCCAAGAAATCCTTGAAGGTTTCAAGGGCTTCACTTTTCTTTTTGATAGGGTAGATGGTCAAGTATCGGGAGTGGTTGTCAACGAAGGTGATGAAGTACCGATATCCTTCGCAAGTCACAGTCTGGACTTCGCAAACATCGGAGAATACACGCCCGAGAATTTCATTTGAACAGGTGAGTGTCTGTTTAGGAATGGGGGAATGTGAGTGCCCTGAAGCCTTGCACTCTTTGCAGTAGGTCGAGCCTCTCTTCCCATCTCCAATCACTTCCATACCCGTGGCCATACCGCTATGGACCATCTTTAGAATCGATTGCATCGAGATGTGTCCTAAGTGGGTGTGCCAAACATCAAGAGATGCCGTTGCCATTGTTGTTCAAGTGACTAGTGCAGTATCGATATTCCCAGTGCCAAGATTCTTGGTGATGAATGCAGATTCCAATCGGCTGATGATGCAGGGTAGCCTATAGAGGCCATTTGATGCCTTTGCAATGCCAAGTAGCTCATTGTTTGGGTTGAGGATCTTACAGCAATTAGTCAAGAACTGGATTTGTGCTCCAATGGAAGTTAGGTGTGTAATGGATAGGAGGTTAGTGCCAATCTTTGGACAGTAGAGGACATTGCTGATGATGATGCAGCGATCGTTAGTCCTGTTATTTAGGACAACTTCGATCTGTCCCTGGCCAGTAGCAAAGAGAGCTCGTTTATTGCCTAGGTAAATTGGTCAAGGAGGGTGGAGAGGTGAGTATGTCAAGAACCAATGCCGGTTTGTGCAAATATGAGATGATGCACCCGAGTCCACAATCCATTCAGTCATGTTGTCGCAATCGCTCCTTGCAATGGCCACATGTTCCTCTGCCATGAGGACATCGACCTTAGCATCCTTCCTCTTGGCCCCCTTTGACGAACTCTGTCCTTCATCCACTTTAGGTGGACGTTGTCCCTCCGATCCTCCCCCTGCAGCCCAACATCGTTCAAAGGTGTGTCCGAGTTTGTGCTTGCAGTTTGGATTCGTGCAGCACAGACGTTCTTTGTTGGACTTCCTTCCATCAGACTTACTGGAGTTTTTGTCAGGTGTTTTTCCAGATTTGGCAATGAGGATGGTAGACGAGGATGGTTTTGCCTTCCTCTTTTCTTCTCTGAGGATTTGTGCTATCAACTTTTCGCAGGCCAGTGTTGACACATCATCGATATTGGCCAGCATCATTTGTTGTAGTGTCTCATATGAATCTGGTAGTGCCTCCGATACAATCATGGCGAATTTAGCATCAGTGTAGGTATTGCCAAGACTTGCTAAGTGGTCTTGTAGTTCACACATCTGGATCAGTTGAGGCTCCATTGACTTGGAGTCGTCCAGTTTGAAGTGGTGAAGCTGAGTCATAACTCTCGCAGCATCCTGTGCCCCAGCACCGTTGTAACATTTGAACAGGGTTAGCCATGCTTCCTTTGTGGTATCCTTCCCTTCGATAATGGACAAAGGCATGTCTTCAAGGGTAAGTCCAATCTGGGTCAGTGCATGGCCGTTCTTTCTGTCCCATTCGTCTGCATCAGGGGTGGATGAGGTGGCAGCTTGTTTACCAGAAGAGGATGAAGGGGAAGAGGGGGGAGGGGGAGAAGGTCTGGTCAAGTACTTTGATTTGGGATTGACGATATCCCAGAGTCCTCGATCAGCGAGAATCATTCAGCTGCATATGGCCCACATTCGATAGTTCCGCCCATCACTTTTGAGTTTTTCAATGTTGTAAATACTCTTGGAACCATCAGCTGTAACGTTAGTGGTCATAGTTAGGCTCATAACCTATTAGAATTAGTCTATGTCACGTTAGACTCAGACTCTGACAAGAGATCTAATTGTAAATACCTATGCCGCATTAGACTGCGACAAGAGTTATACATGAATTATAAAGAAGATTATTAGAGATCATTCTCACCTCAGACTCTGACAAGAGATCTGAGGGAGAAAAGTCTAAGAAATCCCTTCTTATATACGCAACATTCCCTGAGTGGCAACGTCGTCGTACAAAGGGAGTTTTAAGTTGAATAAGGAGGGCAAAGTGCCCCCAATGTGTCATATCCCGGAATTCCGACCCCACACACTCCCACCACACCACACCTTCCTAACAACTTCACCATCCCCTACACCATGCCTCCCCACTCCCCAAGTCACCTTCCTTCCTGACTGTCTCAGCTCCGGTCTTGTCATATCCATACAATCCCGACCTCCGCTCCGGGCTCCCGGAACTCCGAACTCCGACTTCCGGAGCCCTACTTCCCTTCCGTCACCTTCTCCTTGCCGACTCCCAAGAGGTTATCCCACCTCCGGCTCGGACACCACCTTCGGTCCGACTCCGGAACATTCCGGGTCCGACCCCAACCTCGACACCTTCCAGACGAGTATGCAAAACCTATGCTCCCGACTCCGGACCTCCGCTCCGGTATCCCGTTCACGTCTCGTCTCTGGAACCTCCGGTCTTAGCTCCGACCTCGGACTTTGACCCCACCTCTGCTTATACCCATTGTATTGGTTAGCTCATTCCATTTAATTACCTTTGCCAATATTCCGGAGTTTAACCTCCGAGTTCGGACTTTCCGGACTTACTCCGGACCTTGCAACTATTGCATTGTCCATTTCAATTCCGCTATTCTCCCTCATTCCTATTTGGGCTGCTGCTTCTTTTCTATTCAGTCAGCTAGCCATTCCCGACTCCCATCCTCCTTCCTTCCTTCTTGGGCCTTGGCCCTTCATTCCTCCTTTGAGAAACACCATTGAGTCAAACACTTGACCCTCGGTGTTGTTCCCCTTTCCATCTCCCTTTGTCTCCTTTTGTCCTACCCTTGTTCCTTTTGATTCCGGACCCCTCCTTATATACAATGTACCTAGTAACTTGTAACCTCAGTCCGAAATCGACTTGAATTCCCCCCAAGAGACTTTCCCTCTGCTAGATCCGAAATTAGGGACCCCTAGGACAACCAGCAATGGCACAGCGCTCCACCTGAGTCGCTGAGGCCAAGGTCCTTCCATGCTAAGTCTCCGATTCCATTCCGGAGTCATCCGAATCCGCACGTTCTAACAGGTCTGGTTGCAGCACACCGAACCTTGGCCACTCCCATCCCGGAAGCTCAGTCCCGAGTCGGAACATTTGGAGACTCCAGATTTGCTCCGATATCCCGACGGACCTCTGACACCCCGTGACATACCCCTAAACCATTTCTCCACCCATTTCATTTATTGGAGTCACCCAACATCCTTTGGATATGCAACTCCGCTTTCGGAGCTACCCACATCCTTCGGTGACCCCTCTCACATCATCTCTTATTAGTCACCTTCCATTCTTAGCACAATGTCAGGGCACAGCCCTCAACCCCACACACCCTCAGACACCCCTTCCCCCTCCTAACCACCCTTCCCCCATTTTCCCCCATTTTTCCTCCACTGTTCCGCAATAGTACAGGTATGCAAACCCGTGGGAACGTTCTGGGCGAGCAGCTCGCCCAGAATCTTCCCACGGTACCTAATATGGAAACTCGGGGAAGACCCGACAACTGCACAGTTCTCAGGCTCCTTTTGTAGCGGCCTCACAGGGGGTTGAGAAGGTTACCCTTCTTCTCAACTCATTCCCTGTGAAGCCCAGGCCAAGTCCCCTCAGCGACTTTGAGGAATTAGTGGCTGGAGAAGACTCTCCAGTGCCACTCCCAGGCCTCATTGCTACGTCCCCTCTGGATGAGGGATGGACCCTGACACACGACTATCTTCTTCTTACCATTCAGTCGGCTAACCCCCTCTTACCCATTTCTCGTTCCCATTCATTTTCTGGCCTCTTACTCCACCCTCCTCGACCTGACACCTCGGTTCCCCATTAAAGATATCGTTCAGGACCTTTCGGTACCTCTCAGCATCATTCGGCACCTTTCGGTGTTCTTCTATTATCATTCGGACTTTGACTAAGTCCTTCCCATTCCCCCTTATAAATACCTGTAGATTAGAACCTGTAGTTTTTCCTCAGTTCTAATCTCGACTAAAATGCTACCCCAAGTCCCTCTGAGTGAATCCCAGCCCCTTCCTACAAGATACCTCAGACATAAGAAATACAAGGACTAACTGAGACGTAACGGAGGCACAGCGCTCCCTCCGAGTCACTGAGGCCGTGTCCTCCTTAGAGCCTCTTGTACCATCCAGCAGAACTGGGCTTCCTGGGGAAGCTTTGGTCCACTACCGGAGCTCCCGGATCCCATCTAGTTGAGCCCCCGCCTGCATTCGGACTCATGCATTTTCCCCTACAATCCGGGTTTTTGACACAACGCCTCAAAGCGCCCCAGAATAACCGCTACAAATGACTGCCACAAAACTTCCCAATGTAAACAAAGTTGCTGTTCTAATAGTATCTGCATCTGCAGGCTTTGCCCTTAAATACATGCATGAGTGGCAACAGTGATATGCAAGAGACAAAAGGAAATGAACTACAAAGGTAAACTGGATGCTTTGTGGTCCAGTGCCAAGTTGCAGGAGCGCCCCGATGCCTCTCCCAAAGCTCAATTTGTCTGGTCTGAGCTCCTCCAATCTGGAAGTGACGTGCTGGGTGGATTACCACCCCTGACTGCCTGTGGCGTTGGACTGCTAACTTCAACAGTTTTGTCTCCCACATGCTCCAGCCACTCTTGACTCTCCAGAGCATAACAGACTTTTGCTGATGTATTAAGTCTCTGATTCCATTCCAGAACTGTCCAAACCTGCAGTATCTTGTGAGAGAACTAGCGTTACAAACTAGTGCTCAGTTCACGATAGTGTAACTAGATTACCAAAAAGTATTACCTAGCATTACAAACTAGCACTAGACAATGAAAGATTATTAAGTAAAGGTCTAATGAGACCAAGAATGAGACCTCACCTCAGTTCACGATAGTGTAACTGAGGAGAGAGGAAAAAACGGTCACGATGAGTGATCTAACAGTTGAGGGGGGAAAAAAGTTTTTTTTTTTTTGGAGGCAGTCACATCACCCACTGGGGCACTGTTTAGGTTTACTCTACACGCTTATCAGCTTCAGAACTGATTTCTAACAATGACTGGACTTGGGCTCCTTTCTGAAGTTGAATGTCTCTCACTTTTTGGATGAGTGATTCAATGTTCAACATTAAACTGGAGATGTCAATTGAGCAATGCATGTAGGCTGTTTGAATATTCATGTATACCCCACCGTCTATCAATACAAGTCTCAACATTTTTCTCACTTCACAACCAGCCGAAGGCAGTTCGACTAGTTTAATATGATCAAAAAAGCTCGGATTTTGCGACAACGAACTGGGTAAGAGTCTCTCATTCATCATCATGCACTGGATCTCCAAAAAATGTATCAAAAAAAGAGCTCCTGGTTTCATCGGTATACATGGACCAGCCCTCGCTTTTACGATGCTCTTGATCTCTTGTTCCCTCTTTTAACGTTGCTTTCTCTTTCCCTCTCCACTTCACACTCTAGTTATGACCAGGTCAAAACCTTCGCATGATAACCGAAACATGACCACCCTACAACGCCCACTCCGATTTGGTATCTTGATGTCCCCCCAACCTCGACTTTGGCTCTGCGCCCATATCTTGCTTTCTGTGCATAAGTCGCTCCCCATCTTGGAACATCTGAGGTCCATGATCTATCACAAGGGACATTGCTCCATCTAGCGAGTGAATGCACTAGTTCTGTCTTCCATGACCAATTTTTCAATAAGGATACTGGGCACACAGAGTGTCGCTGCACTTGCTGACACGCCGAGATTTGGATCCAGATTACTCGGTCGCCGTGCCTAAATTTCGGCTCGCAATGCCAAGGTCCTGAATCTGCTCACTGAGCTTGATCTGTGCCTTCGTTCGAATGATGCCCTTCTACGTGCTGAGTGACAGCACTTATATTATTGCGCATCTGATGAATAAGTCATGGGGGAGTAGGCTACGGATGCGTTGCTCTTACCCTGGAAGGAAGCCGGGACAAATGTATTGATATTCCGTTGTCTCCCTCGAAACGAAGCTCACTCCAGAGTCTCGAGCGCGAATGTAAACTGGCGTGAAGGAGCGGGAGAAGCATGTGGTCAATACACGAGACATTACTTTGATGGCGCATTGCTTCGTGACGGTATACGTACTTTGCTAAGAGGGATGTAGTATAGACGCCTCCGAGCACCTAGGGAGTATTACTAAGGCCAAGCGTTTGCATTGAAAGACAAGTTTTACTCACAAAGATGAAAATCATGGGGATAAATTGGGGGCTGTGGAACGCAACCTGCCCCGAGAAAGGCTGTCAGGATTGCACATCAGAAAAGTTGAGAAAATAAACATACAGAAAACATGGCACCCAGCGCCAGAATGCTAAGTTGGGGAAATAGAGGAAGCTTAACCTAGTTCAGTGACAACAACACAAATCATACCCAGTCAGCAGGCCAGTACTGATGGCATATGCTGTTAGCTTCCGTAACACTGTGTCCATTCTTTAGGCAGGAATCCATTCATGCATTTAGTTCCACAAGAGTCAGATCAATCACTTACCGCCGAAATCCTGTGCGGCGCTTCTGGAGGAAATATGACATAGCGAAGCCAATCACGAGATCAGCCACTGCCTTTGAAGGATGAATGTTCATGCAAGCGAAATATCCTGGCCAATGGGAAGCGCGTACCTCTAGTGTTAGCCACGATACAGTGAGTGGGCGTTTGGAAAAGAGTATGCTTTGGGGACCGTGAGTAAAATTTCTGTCAGGTGAGACGACAAGAGCATATCAGTAGAAAATTGCTGGTTCAGATGGAGAGCCCTCTTACGCCTTGACAAAGAGCACTTTATGCAGTACGCGCGGGGTGCAGAGAATCTCAGAAGTGATTTAATCCCACAATTTTGCACCTCACCAACACCGGTCCCTGGGTCGAGATAATCAGACGCTCGAAAAACACAATCACTTGGATCCGCTCACCAAACTGCCCCAGAGTCAGGAAAACCTGTCAATAAGGATTCCGTAAAAAGGGATTGTCTGTAGGATGGACGGTGATGACATACAATCAATGTTGGTAGCCAGATCGATCCACTGACTGGACACAATTCGGATGAATGTCAAAATCCTTGGAAGAAAGGACTACCGGAGGGGACTTACGTCGATAGAGTCTTAGGATGAAGAGAAATTGGACGATGGCAGAACAAATAACCTAGTGGAGCGAATTATGAAAAGGCACATAACCTTCGGTGCACCGACTAGGCTCGGACCGGGGTTGAGATAATGACCCTACCATGGATAACTGGTAGATAGTATCAATCCTGTCGTGGGGACAAAGTCAGACCCAGTGCGATGGGTCCACCAGAGGGCCTACCATCTTATAGTCAACTTCCCAGAGTGCTCGATAATCCATATATACACGTAAAGCGAAGCTATCCTAGAGAAGCAGCAAGTCATTGAAAGATGTATCTGACGCGGCTTTTAGCTCACACTTGAAACATCTGCATGAGCCTGAAAGTGGAGTGCGCAGTTGCCCAACCATCATCCAAACGTAATTGGCCAGCACCCACCATAAGAATCCGATGACGGTCTTCTGAAAGAAATGGTCTTTGGAAAACCTTTTGTAATAGAGAAAAGTCTGAATGGTGATTACACCGAGGAGTCTATAGCATGAAGGGGAGGGACATGAAGTTCATTTGAACAAGGGCCGAAAGATGGAAGAGCGAATATGTCATTATCCGATTGTCAATGCCATCGACCACGCACACTGCCTGGAGTACAATCCCGGAGAAGGCACCTGCAGCAATATATCCGAACCTGGAGGGCGTTTCCATTTGGTAAGGTGATCTGAGAATGGGGAATGAAAATGCTCAACCCAACCCAACTGCGTAGACTTGCTACGCGTTATATACATTCTCGTTCGGCGATCGTAACTGTTGGAATCTATGAGGCACCGGAACCTTCCGGAATTGTGGTGGGAAATCTCCAGGGCTGAATAAATTCTTATGCTTTGTGAGACTTTCATTTGATATCATCGTAGCTAACAACGATTATACCCAATTTGTTTCAGAGTTGCGATCTTTCACCGATACCACGCGCTCTCAATCTTTTTTGTCTTGATTGTTTTTCATCGCCGGTCACCACAAGACAAGGTGCGCGCCGTAATTTTTCCCGCTCCCTCATTGAGAATGAGGTGATACCATTTCCTTTTTATCATGTTAAGGTCAAACTCATGTATCTTTCATGTTATAGTCTGCGCATCCAGCAACTAATTCTATTACGATTGCCCCTCTATTTTCGCTGACGACGCAATAACCCTGACTGAGTTGGACTCATGAAACTGTCCGAATGGAGCCCCTCTGCGAGCTGAGCAACAGCACTTATATCATCGTGTATCTGGCGAACAGGTCGAGTTGACTGATGGAGTGGGCTTGGACGTATCTCTCTCGCCGTGGGTAGAGGGAAAATCTTACTGCTTCGGATATAGCTGTGTGTTAGTGCCCATCTTCTCCCATTCTCGAGTTTCCCATCGAAAATGACACATCAGGGCGCTTCATTAGTGGCCCATTTCCGAGCCCTTCACTGTGACCGCGTTCCTGACAACACGGCTGATCTCCAAACCCAGGCGTACCGAGAAAAATAATTGCATCCCAATCACGGTTGATCAAATTGCCTATATTTCCACTGTTGGGGAGAGGTACGTAGAACGGTGGTCTTTCTCAGTTTGCGGTAGAACCCTCTGGACCCGGAGCGTCTCGTAGCGTTAAGTGATGTATCACAGACAAGCCAAGTCACTGGGGTTCAGCCCGATCACAAGGGCACCAAACTGAAATCTCGTTGCACTCGGAATGCAAATGCGGATGCTACTGTGACTACGACCGTGGGCGAACTCCCGGACCCCCATTGGGCGGACTCCTACCTCATCATCTCCAGAGCGCCTAGAGGCTGTATCAATCCGTTCACTTCTTTCGCTGCCTGCCATTTCATTGGTGTTCTCTTCAAACAAAAAAATAATGGTTTGGCAAGATGACGGAGAGCTAATCTGCATCGGTATATAACCACTCAGTGAACCAATGTCATACTCAACCATTTTTGACGATAGTGGAAGCTTAGAAAAATGTACCTAATGATTTCATCCAATCCGAACCCAGTACATATGGTCAATACCAGACCTCCAAGTGGGTCAGCTAAGATCGTGCGGCCATCTCCACATCCACGGGGGGTTGGAAATCTGAACTTGAGGTTTTTTGGGAGAATCCAAAATGTCTTCCTGTGAACCACCACAAGATCACGTTGAGAGCCCCCCACGATGAAAGAAGGGCGGAAGAAGAGAGCGTTGGGTCATGAGGTTGACGGAGAGCCAGAGGTTGACGGAGAGCCATGAGATAATAAGGTGCGGCTATAATGAGATACGCTGAGATGTGAAAGATGAGCCTGAAGGCAGGTTTATGTGGTGGTTTCACGCACCGACAGGATACCATCCCATGGCAATCGCATCCCGTCTCAAGACACGATTAGCATCAAAAGATGCTTGACGTACCCACTTATACACTACCATCCCGTATGCAAGAATTGTCACTAGGGCGGCCAGTATTAATGAGGCATGCATGGTTCCTGCGAATCCAGATTCCAGGCTGCCGAAGCTCGCAGAAGCGAAAATCCCCTACCTACTCGCGCCTTCCAGTGATGGGCCGAGATTGAGCACCACAATCTGGGATGCAGGTTTAGAGCGTCCATGGAATACTAATCATGAGCAAGTCTCACCCTGTACTGCCATAATATGGGCGAATGACAGCAGCAGGGACTGCAGTGATTAAAGCGGTGGAAGCGGTAATGAAGCAAATAGATCCCGCGACGAAAATCCTTGCACCTCTCGTCCCTAGCCATTTTGAATGGAAGACTTGAAGGTAAGTCAACACTGCAATTGCAATGGTGTACCACCCTGGTGACCAGCATGTTGAAGGATCGATATTCGGCGAGACGAATCAACTCGTGCGTACCCACGCCCAAATACCCAATCTGTCTCAACACCCCTTGCGCCGTACAGTATGAACCCTCGGTGACTTTTCCAGCATAAGCCCATTTGACGGATAACGTATTCGATATCCCATGACTACGGGAAATTCGATGACGAATGGTCAATACCGACATTGACGTAGCGGGACTTACATTGCGTCCGTGAAGATAGCGCACAGAAACAATACAGATATGGGCTGAAGCTGAGGCTCAACGCCGGAGCCTGGTGCACGCTTTCTGGACTCGCGACGCTTCTTGCGCACTTGTCTCTATTAGACGCCAAATGAAACTAGTACAGCATGGGCTTGAACAGGTGCAATCGCCAAGTGCTCACCAAAGAATACACGAGCAGGGAGGACGCAAGAACAAAGGTCACCAGGCCAATTTCGGAGATAAGCTTAGGGAATGTCAGATAACGCGCCCGCAATGACCCGAAAGAGGCTCACAAGGATGCCAGCGCGCAGTTGAAAATCGTCTCGAAGGGATAAATCAGAAGGTTTTTTACCATGCCACCCTGAGCATTCGCTAACCATATCGCGTGCTGTAGTGGGAGGGTGATTGAAAAATCGGCTTTATGTCTAAGGGAACATTAGCTGGGATCAGCAAGGCTGCCAGATAGAGGCGATTGCAATATCATCGATTCAAAGCATCATGTACAAGGAGGCCTTTCCTGATATGTATCCACTCCGCGCGGCAGAGCGACAAGTTAGGTGCTCGCCATGGGTTCTTCATTAGGCGCGAATTCGAGATTGGAGCATATGATAGATACTACTCTAAGGCTGGCTTAGAGCTAAGCGACGTGGATACGTAACATTATGGAAGCCACCGGGTACTGCATGTTACAATATCATTCGGACAACTCCGCTGCACTGTGAACAGATGACGTCACGAGGTCAGGGTCCTTCGCTGGTCAAAGTCCCATGCTGAGGCGGCCTCTGGAAATCCTGCCCTGCTAGTCCTTTGTCTCCCTAGGTTCCAGTCAGATCACGGGAGAAAGTCATAAGTCTGTCATCCGCTTTGAGTCAAAGATTCGCTTTGTAAATCGTCAAAAGTCAAAGTCGTTCTGCCAGCTTTGGCTTACAAGCGCCCAGACTAGCCTAAAAAAGATCGTGGAGGGGTGAAAGGAGGAAAAGGGCATTGTATGTAATACCTTCGTGGTAACCTCCCATCAGACATTCAACGCCAAACTCCTTTGGCATCAGGAACAGGCGAGCCATCTACAAGTCAAACGCCGATGCACGCCCACTGATCAAACAATTGCAACCACGAAAGCGGGAGGCCGAGGAGGGAGCTCTGTCGAGCAAGTCAGCTCATATCTCCAGTGAATGACGCCGACACATTGTCAACAATAGGGTCGAAGAAACTTAAGCCGTGGCAAATCTCAAACGACGACAAGGATAAGGACGAGGATGGATACGATATAAGTAAATGCAAGTTTTTTTTACACCTGGCCCAATATAACTGATACAATCCTAGTACTTCCACCGTCATACAACTTCAATGGTTCATTCAATATCTGATTCCGTGACCACCGGGCGACTGGGGAGGAGAGTATGAACGAAACGATGTTGAATCCTTCTTTCTTCATGAAGTGCTCTTGGCCTTCTCGTGCGAAGAAAGACGCGGAATGCAGCTTGCACCGAGGTCCAACGGGCGAGTTCGGAACCGCAACTCGGCCATTCAATTCCAGACGTTGTAAATCAACCAATCCGTACTTAGTTCCAAGTCCCAATTCAAAGGCCATTAACTTTCACCCAAAAGATGTCGGTTCACTCTGTCCAGAACGGCCGAACTATCGAAGTTTGCTTCTTCGGGGTCAAGGGTGCAGCCTCAAGCACTGTGAGATTGCTTGGGATTTGTGCATTTGTGTGTTGTACCCCATGCTTGGCACGTATTGCGATCCGCATCTTCTCTCTCCATAATTTTCGTCCGATGGCTTTCTGCATCAGTACGGGTACATGCAACGAGACATTGGCATCAGGAATGATCTCAAGCTGATGCAACATGCCCAAATTGTGCCATTCAACATCGACAAGTTGAAAGAGTTCCACGACGCCATCATTTGCGGCAATAAAGATGTCGGCGAACTCGGCGAACTCAGTGACCCAGTGCGGTAAAGTCGAGGCATTGAAAGCACTTTTAGAAGATTCAAGAACAAATCGGGAGGTAAAGGATGAGGTCGGCAAAGTGATGGCCGTTGCCAAGGGCATACAGAGGGGAATTGCGGAACTAGTGCTGTCGGTCGATGTAACTGAGTGTTGGGTCATTATTTCAGACGGCACCCGCTTGATGGGGACGGACATTGCAGAATCCACCTCAGTAAGTCTCACATATTAGCCAACCGCACATGCATCGAACCGTCCTTCAGGGAACCTATGAGTTTATGTCCCCTCCATCCGTTTCGCCATGAAGTGTGAGAACCTGCACCCGCACTCTCCACGGGACGATATATTTGGCGCGATGGCCTACGAAGGGTCGTGATGCCCTGGTGATGGAGCTTCGGTTTCAGCGTTTCCAGAAATCTTCTCAAAGCTACGCTCTAATTATCATTGGAATGCTCTCTGTTCTCGATGGCTGGTGGAAGAGGCTTTCTGAGTTGTGGTCATCCCCCATTGCCGCACTGGGCAGAGGATCAAGAGATCCTTCGCTTCATATATTTTGACCTGTTGGCGTACCGTGGTGTTGCAAACTTCGTCCAAATTGTAAAGGAGCATCGCCAACACATCCAGACTGTGAGATAGAGCAACAGGTGACTTTTTAGCTCCTTTTCAATGAGGATCGGATGTATAGTCGGCTCAAAGTTATGAATTGTATGCCGATTTTTCAATCAGTCATTGAGGACGATGGGACTAAATATTGTACTTGTTGCTATTTCTCCCCGTGTTCCCTAGGTTGATTACGACTCTGCAGTGGCGATAAGTGTCGGCAGCTAACGTCGTCCGAGCCGTGGACGCTCGGGATCATCATTGTTCTAGTTTCCTTGTGAACAGAGTGCCTCAATTAAGAGCAAAGAATCACCTTAGCCCGGAAAGCTATTTCCCTATCCTTTCCTACCCAACCAACGGCTTTCCTCAGGGGCAATATTGATAAACACGAAAGTAAAATCCTGGGATGAAAGTGGTTGGTCACCAGGAGCGATAGCACGGGTTCCACTCGAAGTTGCTGAACAAAAGATATAAGGCAAGAAAACAAGGGCCCTAGACGTCACGCTTATAATCATTGGCCTTAGGGAGCTATGCAAAGCGCAAGTGCGAGAGTTGGGACACATTAGTTCACACACTCTGACTCATTCATTTTATGTAATGTTGCAGAAATTTGAAATTTCGGGCCGGTATGCCATTCGTTTGTAATAGAGGCTGGCCACTGCGTTGCACCGTCTGTTGGGCTGTGGTCAGCCTAAGCGCGGGGAATATGCACGTGCGGAGTGAGTACTTTTTCCAGGAACGGATTAATTCATCGATTACCAGTTCATCGCTTGTTACGTCCACTCCACGAGAGCCAACAGCCTGGGCCTTAGGTTTACACATATATAATGTGAGAGCAGCCGAGCGCTACCGAACGCGAACATAATCATTTGTGATCGCCAGCTAGTGCAACATGCCCAAAGATCGTAAATACCACCATTTTCCCTCCCTGATGAAGCGACGACGCGCTCCAGAGCCTCCTAATGACCAGCTACAGGGGTCAACGCCCAATTTTTCCAACATCCGGATTGCTGTTTCTGCAACTGAGAACGACGGGACGATTCGCGGAGATCATGATCAGCCAGAAGGATCACATCCTGGTAACCTTTCCTCTAGTAGCACATTAAAGGATGATGCCGCAGAGCAGCGAACGCGCCTTCGAGACAGGATATCCGAGCTATTCAGGAGAAGCCCCAGCCCCAATCGTCGCAACCAATCAAGTACACCCCAGCCCAATTATCCTGTGACCGAGACATCTCCAAACGGCCCACGGCCATTGCTATCTCCCCTTCCCACCGAAGTGATTCCTACTGCGTTAGTTGGTGACGATGAAGCGAGCGTAGGCACGCAGCAAGAACCGTCAGATATCGGGCCGTTAGCCCCAGCTGCTTCATCAGTGACAGCGGAATCGGCGTCTCGTAGATCTGATGGCAATCGAAAGGATATAATCGCCGGTGGCACCAAAGCCTTTCTCCAAACCGCGGCCACTGCTCTCAAGTTCGTCCCCATTCCCAATCTAGATCAGATCCCCAACACGCTTTTGACATGGATTCGAATCTATGAGGTTCGTGAATGGTCTTGGCGATCCTGACCGTGGTCTTCTCTCATACCTAGTGCATGCGAGTAGAATGTTAGCGGGAACGCCGAGGATCTCAAGCAGTTGTGCGACGTGATTCAGCAAGCGAAGGACTCGGTGTTTGAACCCCTCCAGACGTGGATTGGAAAGATCCCTCCTGAGCTTGAAACCCTAGTGGAGGAATTCCGCGTGTATGCATCTGCTCTTCCTTTTATTCAAATTTTCTCATTCTCTTCGTAGGGCTTTGCAAAAACAGGTCAAGGACATTGAAACAGTCCAGAACAAACATATCGTCGAGAAGACCGTTCTAGCGTCCGAGATAACACAGCAGATAACCAATATGAAGAACTGTCTAAATGACGCTATTCATCGATTCGAGGTTCGCGTGCTCGAGATTTTCAAATGGGCGGATCCCGACTCACCATGTTCGCCATAGTTAAGATCATTGACTTTAATTCTGCTTCGTACCGAGCACTCATCAGTTCAATGTATGTGTCCGTGTGCGTGCTTATAAATTGTTTAATCACTAATACTTGTAGCTGAGCTATCAAGACTTCGCCGAGCCCCAGCCGAGCACAATTTAGTGAAGAGCAAATCGGAGTGCCTTCCAGGCACGCGGGCTTCGATGCAAGTGTCCCTAATCAAGCACCTGACGAATGCCGAAACCCGATTTGTTTGGTTAAGGGGCTCTCCTGGAACAGGGAAAACTGCAATTTCTATGAGTGTCTCATCTACTCTTGAGGAACAGGGTACTCTGGCCGCCTCATTCTTCTGGGATAAAACCCGGACAGGATCGGGGTTGGATTCTCTTGAACTATTCCCCTCTACCCTTTCCCGCCAACTTGCATCCTTCAACGAGGACTTCAGATTGTCGCTCGTCAGACGCCTTCGGCAACCAGGTTTGGAGTTAGTCCAGGATTTCCCCCTGGGAAAACAAATTAAAACTCTGATAATCGAGCCGATGCGTGACCTGAAGGACATTTATCCTCCAGGTAAGGATCGCTTGGTCATCGTCTTGGATGGTCTCGATGAATGCGGGAATCAGGAGACACTTAAGTCCTTGATGACGCTAGTACTTGCCCTTGAGGAGCTGCCGCCAGCATTTGCTGTGTTTGTTAGTTGTCGTCCCGAGCCGGGAGTCATTTCAGCTTGGTCCAAGGCTCGAAAGAAGGGACATGTCATACCGTGTGAAGATGTGGACGAGATCGTAAAGGATGAGGCTTTCTACACTGTGCGACGTATGGTGGTTGACGGCCTTCAGGACCTCATTAGTGAATCTTCGTGGCAACCAACAGAGGGGGAACTCAATGATTTTTCTCAGGCCTGCCGTGGGTTACCTGTTGTGGCATCTATCCGGGTTCGCGATGTTGGCCTACAGACTCGGCGTGGCCGCACCCTACAATCGGCGTTCCGGAACCTGCTCGATCTCTCTGACATGCCTGCCGACCTTAGCAGGGAGTACTTGCGAGTCCTTCGACAAGCCTATGTGCTGGATTCATCTGAAGTTCCCTCGGATGTGGCCAAGAAGTACCGCTTGGTGGTCGGGGCGATTGTTGTGGCACGTGAGCCGATGAATGTGTCTTTCATGTCGCAACTTTTTGGGATTGGCGAGGATGAGATCCGGGCGACATTGGAACCAATCAGGGCGATCATAAATCTTCCCTCAGAGAACACAGAAGATGTCACCTTCTATCACGCAACGGCGGAAGAATTTATAATGGGGGATCCAATTGGTGATGAGAAGGATAAAGTATTTTTCATCAATGACGTAAAAGGGTATGGGTATTTCCTTGGACTTCCGCTCCTCAAACTTTTCAACAGTTATTGTGAGCGGAACACATTTGGGATACCTGCCGATCCTCCCTTCGGAGATGAAAGAAAATGGGAGGCATTTATGGCGAAAAAGATGGATTATCGCCGCTGCTTTCACTATGTTATTGAATACTTACTTCAGCATTTGGACCCTTCGCAACTATTTTCACAAGAGCCCAATGAGTTACAAAACGAGTTCAATACTTTCATTACGCGAAACTACATGTTGACATTCATGCAGTTGCAAAACGAAGTCGGCTATCCCGAACCCCTTTCATTTCCTAAAGAATTACTTCAATTCCATGTAAGCGTTGACTGTTCATCTGATGCTTTTCTGATGTCATATTCGATAGAACCACGATTTGATCCAACTTCTGAGAGAGTTGGGTCCAGTCGCTTTCAATGTCGGGTACAAACCATGGCAGCTGTATCGATCAGAGCTTCCTTTCACGCCACTCTCATCGTTCATCCACAAACAATATGGCCATCTGTCTGATCCTGTCCGGATGTTCTCCATTTTTGGCAAGTATTTTGGTGGCACCATCCCACTAAGCGAGGATTCACGCAGGGCCCAAGAGGTCATGCACGCAAAGTTGAGTGAACTACCAGAGACGGCTAATGGACGGGGAGGAAAGGGGATCAATTACAAGGCTGAATTCCACGAGCCTGATATTCGTAATGGAACTGTGACATCTGCCGCACTCTCCCTCGACGGTCGCTATGTTGCACTGGGGTTTGGCAATGGCATCATCGAAATTGCCGATATTGATCATCAACATACAGTCTGTCGATTCCAGCCCAATAATTCGGCCAGTCTTCCTGTCTGGATCGAATTTGTCCATGGCGGCCACCAAGTCGCTACCGAAGATATCGATGGGAATGTAACACTCCTCAGTGACGATATGACATTTGTGAAGCTCGGCACTCTTCCCACTGGTGACTATCCTGCGGGAACCACCACCTCAGATAATGGATTATTTGTCGTACGGGTCCCACGAAATCTCGACAACCCTTGGTATGACAACATGATGCTCATATCTGTTTCGGGGGATCCATCTATCCATTGCCTCGCCTCTCCTCCTTTCTCTCCATCTCCTCAACTCAACGATAAGTTAGCCACTCCTCACCGTCGGACCCTTGGTTTCTCCCCGGAAGCACAATATGTTGGTGCTTTTGATGGGATCCATGCCGTTACCTGGTCAACAGAATCATTCCAGTACATTGCAGGTTATCGGGTGACGAACTTCGACTATTGGATCATTAATCCCACTGTCCCTCCAACTAACTCATACTTTGTCCCTGATCCAATATTCACTCGAGCCACTCTTCCCTTGGTAGAAGGTGATGCGGCTTATGCACATCATTCCGACGTGGACGCAGGGCATGGCTCTGATGAGTCCTGGATCAAGTGCCCATTTTATGATCTCTCACCGGGCAACTCGGAAGAAAGCGTTGAGCTCCGCCGTTTGCCTACCGCAACGAGGACCCCACTAATTTATTCCGACACGTCACGGTGGCCCTATGTGTGGCTCAATGGTAGGGAAGCACTCGGGCTCCCATGGGACTATCGACGGATTGATTTTGGGGAAGCCTGGTGCGGTTATCGAACGCCAATTGATTCTCTGGGGCTCTACCGCCCTCATTCCAGCAAGGACGGAACTCGATTTCTCGTCCAGTGTGAGTTACAGGCCCCAATTGTCATTGATATTAGCCAAATTGTTTAGCATTTACCAATGCGCCCGTTTGTGCTTATACTTTTTCCATAACGTTATGTTTGGTAATGTACCTAACATTACTGTCGATGTTAACGAAACCCTAAAACTACTCGCCAGGGGGAAATAAGATAGATGAAAAAAATTATGCAACCTTTCGAATAAAGATATATCCAAAGGATTGTCGACTTGGGGGCATGCACTACTGAGTGAGACAATAACAAATCGATAATGTCCTGCGCTTAATTGTACATCTCATCGCAGCGCCCTTCCCAATTCTCTTCCCAACATGCCACCACTCCGTCGCGATATACATGAGATGGAGCTGGGTAGTGCCATAATACGGCAGCCCGAACGATTGGGAATGAGAGGGGCAGGACAAGGCTCTGGAGTGCAGCACCCGAGCATGAATCAAAAGGAATTCGAATATACCCGTACACCTTTACAAGTATTTCGAGCTACGATGTGTTCACATATGATCAAGTCGAAGCATATATGATGTGCGTTTGTGAGTGGAGGCACGTCAAGTCGTGATTCATAGGATCGCACCCGGGGTTAAGTAAGCTGTGTAAGTGCTAACGAATATGGGGTGAGTGATGTACGGCAAATGGCTACCGTACCTCTATCTGTGCATCACTGAGGTTTTCTCCTGGATGATAAGTGAAGGAAATGACCAGAGCTAGCCCCTAAAGCTAGATGTACGAGCTATACGTTCAAGCTTGCAACCCATTCTGATTGACGCAGCTTTCCTCACACCCTGCCCTCGTCAGCACAAGGATCCGGGATAACATACACCAGCACCCCCACAGCAGGCACCCCGATCTGGAAGCTTGCCCGAAAGGACCCAGTCTCGCCCAAGATGTGAGAAGGGAGTTCTCAGCGTAAAAACAACTACTACAGTGCGCAATGTTTCGCGGATAATTGAAGTTGCGGGTAGGATGATTATTCGAATAGTCCCCGAGATCGTTTGGTCCGACATGGGATTGAGGGGCTGAATGATAGGCTCATATTTAGCTCAACCAACCACTGATTATGAGTCGGACTTACCGCATGTTGATAATTCACAATCCAGCCGGCCTGGTGAATATGAGTGGTAATGGAATAGAGGAAAGCGTAATATAGATGACAACGTATTGGTGGAACATATGGATAGGAACAATGGGGTTGGCAGGACGGGACATCGAGAGATTCTTACCATCTTGTTCCAACGTTTCATTTGAGAGAATCAGATCCTGTTTTCGTGCCCAAGCCCGCTTACTTATCGGGGCAAGTCCGGTGCCATATATGAAAATTATAATAGCCATCCCAATGTACCAGCGCTAATACGGTGGGAGGCAGGTGTGACTACTCTCGGAAATACGTTCAACATGAAAAGAGACCAATACCTCAAGGCGTGAAGCCCTAAAATGGTGGAGCTTGTCATTCCTAGTCCCCAAGCATGGTCTGGACGAAGTCGGCGATTACATAATCAGTTTGCACCCACCAACACCAACAATCATCCACCCAATATCCGACCACTAGTACGAAACTCAATAGTGGAGTATAATGCAGGCACCACTCGGGCAAAAGCGGCCAAGTGTATGCACCTAAATTGAACTGTCGTACGCGTTAGTCTGCACCCGGGTACCCCAGTAATCACTCAATGTCCCAATCTTGATGTTCAACTCGGCCTTATCAGCACTTTCTGATCCAAACCAGGCAATTTTTGAGCCCGTTCTCGATTGGATTGATCTCACTTAGGATACGACGCTGAGGACAAACTATTGCTGTTCTCGCCGTCTTATCAGTCCAATTGTTGTGACTCAGTTTCGCACCTAACGTACAACTTGATCATCCTCTTCATTCAATATTTTGCCTTTCCTCTGACGGATGCTCCATGACATCCTTGGCTGATGGCACTTGCAGTCCCAAACTTGTACGGCAACACGGATGGCTTAACACCTGCATATACACCAACGATTCGATGGCCTATTGTTCTGAAAGCCTTCAGCACTATCCTACTAGTACTATTTACGTGATACTCGTGGAGGCCCTAGCTTGGCAGTGGAGTATTCGACAGCGTCGTTGCCACGCATAGAGGGCCACCACCTCTGATAGGTGACCTTGGTGCATCCACTGATGATCCTTGAGGACGTGCAGAAAGACGCGTATCTGGTGGCTCGCTATTCCTATTCCCCTGGGAGTCAAATTGGGGCCCAGCAGCTACAGTCATACCATACGTCACAAGCACCGGACGGCCTGTCTCAGTATTCAGAAGCACCATTGTTGCACCAAACGGCCCAATAGACAGTGACATGGTCATTGAGAGCCTTCCTATCAGGAGCGTGTTCTCCCTCATGCCGAACCTCCTTGTCTCCATGCCATTCCAATTTGTTAGCCTCCTCACATTCTCCTTCACACCATGTGTGCGGCCAAGCGTGGCAGTTGGGCCGTATCACCTCCATTCACTATGGATTCTTTATGATCAGTTTCGATATTGTCGTCCTCGTGGCTGGTGATGACGCAACCACTGCTTCTTGGGGTGCGTAGGTCACCCTAAGAAGCGAGGTGGTGCCTACCTCCGTCCGGACCACCCTTCCTCGCATATTCATATTCGCTGTTTCCAGTAGTGCCCCCCACCCAGAGGAAACAGCACTTCGGTCATGGTAATCCACGATCTGAGCGAACCGAACGGGGGGCTCTTTCCTTACCCTCAATGATTGTTTCTTCATGACGATGACACTGAGATGATTCCTTCCTTGGATTTCGGCGGGCCCGACAATGGGAGTGGAACGTTCAGCGAGCACAATAGTTGAGATGGAAAAACCCCTTGTACAACATTCTCAACCGTTGAAAACCCTCAAGCACGCATTTGGGATGGGTGCGTGTACCAATTAGTGACCACACGAGCACCAGTGAGACGTCGAGGTGACTGCATCCCGTGCCTCTCTCCCTGAGCCAACTTCAGATGGGAACGATGGAGTAAATCCACCAGCCCAGGATAGCCATCGGGGACGTCGCGTGTACGTCTGTCAGGATGGTAATTGGGCATACAGTTCCATTCCCCTTTTCGCTGTAGAGGTCCAGTTGAATTATGCGGTATGTCACTCACTCTATATTCGTTGGCACTTACGCAGCTTGACATCACCAGACGTTTCCCGGACGCGATTATGAATCATGGCTCGCACGCTTCCAGTGACACTGTCTCAACACTCGTCATCCAGCTTGATTATATGGCTGGCCATGCATATCATGCTACACTTGTAAAGGCGTACAGGTATATCCCTTTCATCTGTACTGCATTACAGAGCCCCATCCCACTGCCCCATTCTAGTCGTCCGGGTGGCCATAGTACGCTATCTGGTCACACGTAAACATATCGCAACGGTATGCATATAGGGGAGGGAATTGGACAGGGACGACGATAAGATGTGCAAGTGCCAGTATAAAAGCATAGGTGACGCAACCGATAAAAATCCAACAATTACTGTTGTCTCTTCAACTGCTCGAGTTTGTGTGTGCGCGCCATCAGTTAAGTGCAAGTTAACAACGCTGCCTTGAATATTCCTTTGAAAAGCTCTGTGATTTTGTTCCATCTGGCTGGCCTCGCCAGTAGTTGTGGTGTTTCGCCTTCCTGTACTCCGCGGGGCACCAGAGACCCGTCATCACCAACAATAATGTTATGTACGTTACCAAACCTAACGTTACAAAAATAGTACATGATACACACTTCAAAGACTGTCCACAATTCTGAGCAACATTACAGCCCAAAAGACATTGAGTGTCTGGCTCAAGGAGTGAGAGAATGACGAGTAAGCACCAACGGGTGCACTGGTAAATTGCTAAACAATTTGGCTAATATCGATGATAATTGGGGCCCGTAACTTGCCCTGGACCAAAAATCGAGTTCCATCCCTGTTGGACTGGGGGCGGTAGAGGTACAGAGGATCAGGCGTTACTCGATGGCCGTACCAAGCTTCCTTAGAATCAATGGGTCCGTAGCGCGGTGGGAGGTCGAGTTCTTCCCTACCATTTAGGTGCACAGTGGCCCACAATGACTCAGAGGAATAGATGTGTGGAGTTCTCGTTGCGGCAGGCAAACGGTGGACCCTTTTTTCTGAGTTGCTTGGCGAGAGGTCGTAAAATGGGTGCATGATCCACGACTCGTCAGAGTCATGCCCTACAGTCGCATCGGAGTGATGTGTATAAGCCGTGTCACCTCCTACTAAGGGAAGAGTGGCTCGAGTGAATATAGGATCAGGGACGAGGTATGAGTGAGTTGGAGGGATAGAGGAATTAATAATCCAATAATTGAAGTTTGTCACCCGATAACCCGCAATGCACTGTAATGATTCTGTCGACCAGGTAACGGCATAGACCCCATCAAAAGCACCAACATATTGTGCTCCTGGAGAAAAACCGAATGTCCGACGGTGAGGGATGGATAATGGGGGCGAAGAGTTGACGGAGAACAGGGCGGAAGAGCACGATGGGGATGCAGACATTTCGGAAGGAGGAGATGCGAGGCACCGGATAGCTGGATCCCTTGAGACAGATATAAGCATCATCTTGTCGTACCAAGGGTTATCGAGATTTCGTGGGACTCGTATGACAAACAATCCATTATTTGAGACGGCAGTCCCGGCAGGATAGTCACCAGTGGGAAGAGTGCCGAGCTTTACAGCGGTCATATCATCACCAAGGACTGTTACGCGGCCATCAATATCTTCGGTAGCGACTCGGTGGCTGCCATTGACAAATTCGATCCAGATGGGGATATTGGCAGAATCAGGCTGCAACCGACAGATTGTACGCTGATGATCTATATCGGCAACTTCGATGATGCCACTGCCAAACCCTAGTGCAACATAGCGACCATCAAGGGAGAGTGTGGCACACGTCACAATGCCATTGCGAACATCAGGTTCGTGAAATTCAGCGTCATAGTTGATTGCCTTGTTTCCATGTCCGTCAACTTTCTTCGGTAATTCACTCAACTTGGAGTGCATGACTCCTTGCGCCCTGCGTGAATCCGCACTTAATGGGATGATGCCACCAGAGAACTCGCCAAAAGCGGAGAAGATCCGAACAGGATCAGAGAGATGGCCCTATTGTTTGTAAAGGGAGGGTGGGGAGAAAGGGAGATATGATCGATAAAGATACCATGGTGTGTCCGTGATATACCAATCCAGCGGATCTAACTCTCTCACAAGTTGGGTTGAATCGTGATTCTATCAAAAGTGACATCAGAGAAGTGTGGGATGAATAGTTTATACCTACATTAAATTGAAGTAATTCTTCAGGAAATAAATAGAAAAGAGGTCGCTGACGAGGATCGTGCAAGTGAATCCATGTCAACACGTAGTTTTGTGTAATGAAGGAATTGAACTCGTTTTGTAATTCACTGGACTCTTGCGAAAACAGTTGCGAGGGGTCCAAGTGCTCGAGTAAATAATTAATGATATAGGAGAAGCGGCTGCGATAATCCACCTTTTTTGCAATAAATTCCTTCCATTTTCCTTCATCTCCTAAAGGAGGATCGGTGGGTATACCAAACACATTCTGCTCACAATAGCTGTTGAAGAGTCGAAGGAGCGGTAATCCGAGGGAGTATCCTTTCATGTCATCAATAAAGAATACTTTGTCCTCCTCACCACCAATTGGTTTCCCCGTTATGAATTCTTTTGCCGTTGCGTGATAGAAGGTAATCTCCTTTGTGTTCTCCGAGGGAAGATTTATGATTGAGCTGATTGGTTCCAATGTTGCACAGATCTCATCCTCGCTAATCTCAAATATTTGTGACATGGAAGAAACACTCATCCGCTCATGGGCCGCCAGAATTGCCGTGACTACTAAGCGATACGTCTTGGCCACATCGGGGGGAATTCCAGACGAATCTAGCACAAAGGCTTGACGAAGGATTCGCAAGTACTCCCATCCAAGGTCGGCAGGTGTATCAGCAAGATTGAGCAGGTTCTGGAAAGCTAATTGTGGGGTGCGACCACGCCGTGCCTGCTGGCAGACATCGCGAATTCGGATCGATGCCATAATGGGTAACCCACGACAAGCCCGGGAAAAAGCATTGAGTTCCCACTCCGTTGGTTTCCATGAAGAATTTTTGATAACGCCCTGAAGGCGATCTTTCACCATACAGCGGACTGTATGGAAACCTTCATCGTGTTCTATCTTGTCTACATCTTCGGATGGTATGACATGTCCCACGGTCCGAGCCTTAGACCAAGCTGATATGACCTCTCGCTCAGGACGACTACTAACTAGCACAGAAAATGCAGGTGGCAGCTCCTGAAGGGCCAGTACCAGCTCCATCAGGGACTCCAGTGCCTCCTGATTCCCGCACTCGTCAAGACCGTCCAAGACGATGACGAAGCGATTCTTACCCGAAGGGAATATGTCCTTCAGGTTGCGTATCGGCTCAATAATCAGAGCCTTCATTTGTTTTTCCAGAGGTAAATCCTGAAACAAGGTCAAATCCGGTTTCCGAAGTTGTCTGACGAGCGACAATTTGAAGTCCTCGTTGAATGATGCAAGTTGGCAGGCAAGGGTAGAGGGGAACTGTTCAATAGAATCCAAGCCCGATCCTCTCCGATTCTTGTCCCAGAAATATGACGCTGCCAGGATGCCGTGCTGCTCAAGAGTGGATGCGATACTCATAGAGATCGCGGTCTTTCCTGTCCCAGGGGATCCCGTAGCCAAACAAATCGGTTCTCAGGTTTCTTCAGGTGCTCGAGTAGGGATTCTTGAATCTTGAGTTGCGTGCCTGGTAGGCACTCTGATTTGCTTTTCACGTAAAGATGCTCGGCCGGAGCTCGCTTGAGTCTCGATATCTCGGCTAGAAGTATATATTAGCGGTTAGGGAATTCATCATGTACCCTGACACATACATTGAACCGATGCGTGCTCGGCACGAAGTAGAATTAAAGTCGATATTCTTAGCTATGGCGGGCATGGTTAATCAGGACCGAATTACTCAAACAATCTTGAAATAGGCAGACCTGGAATCGATGGATCGCATCACTCAGACAGCTCTTCATACCGGTTATTTGTCGGGCTATCTCTTGCGCTAGAATGGTCCTCTTGACAATGTTTTTTTCTCGGACTGCTTTAATGTCCTCCATCTGCTTCTCCAAAGCCCTACGGAAAAAATGAGCGAGTGCGAGCAAGGGTAAGACGAGCCTATGCGCACACCCGGACCTCTTGCACTAGGCTGTCAAGCTCAGGAGGGACTTCTCCAGTCCACTTTTGGAGGGGCTCCAGCACCGAGGCTTGCGCTTGCTGAATTACGACGCACAACTGCTTGAGCTCCTCAGAATTACCCTTGACGTCCTACATGGATGCAGCATGCATGAGGCGATCGTAACAAGAATGATCAAGACAGTTTGCTAACCTCATAGATACTGATACAAGCAAGAAGCGTGTCGGGGACCTGGCCAATATTTTTGATGGGAGCGAACTTGAGAGCAGTGACTGCGGCTTGGAGATGGAGTTTGGTGCTGGCGACGATTGTTTTCTTTAGATCACCAGAGCCACGAGATCCGGATCGCGCTCGGACCAATGAAGAAGCGGGGACTGATGTCCCGATATCTGCAGGTTCTTGATACGTGCGGACGCTCGCGCTGTTGTTCTGGATGCAGCATGTGTGGGGCGTCGTGCGCGGACTGCCAATGTCCATTTCGGTAGTAAGTGGAGGTAGCGGCAGCGACGGATCATCTGAAGATGGGATCTGGGCAATGGGAACAGAGGACCCAGTGATGGAGGCCTGCGGCGGATCGTCCGAAGGCTCTGAAGCGCGCTTTGGCCTCTTGAACTGCGAGCGGGAACTACGATTTCTGCGCATGGTGCTTAGTGCAGCGGTGGGGTAAAGGGAGGGAAACGCTCACAAGATATATGCGCAAACTGCTGCGCGCTGTTGTGGACATAAGAGGCAAGACAACGTTGGCCGCGCGGCAGGTAATGAAATTGGCTTTTTGACATTTGCAATTCAACATGTGCTGTTAGCTGCCCACCATGACCTGTGGAAATGGCTTCGGTCGGCGGCGTAGGAGTCTAAGCTACTTGGTAGAGATAGTAGACCGAGTTCAAAGATGATATTGGGCACTCGCATAAAGATCTTTCTCGCCAACTGTGTAGCGCCGAACCCTCACTCAGCGATGCCTCAGCCGGGCCTTAAATCCAGCTGTCGATAGCAACGCTGACAGCCGTTGAAGGTATCTAAACTAGTTGCTGGGTGGGTAAACCCAAGCGTTTAGGATCCAATAGCACTTCCACAGACAACTCGAAGTCCAAGTACTAGGGGGTTTGATGCACAGAGGTGAGACCTGTGCAATGGTCGTCTCGATGGATGAAACCTAAACAGCGTCGTTACTCGGGCAGAGAAGGTATCCTATGCGCGAGATGGGTACTGTGATGGTTGCCCACCTGGCTGCGACGTCGGGAAAGCCCGACAAGTGCTCTAGCACTCGGGAGCGCCCTAGAACAGGGGACTTTGCTCCTGAACCTGTCCGATTTTCGTGACTGGCAGTCAGAAGCAGTCTTAAGAGAAAAAGTGCTCTGATATGTAAAATTAAGAGTCCAAGGGCGAACAACATGGAAAGCTAGAATGACTTGGTACATGGCCAAATACTGATGCTAGTATGAGCAAAAGGGGGAGCCTTGGCTTAGGCTACAACGCACTCGTCCCAAACGCGCGCTTGAGGCCTTCAACATTTGGGAATGTCACACAGGGTCCTCTTTCGTCTCAACCATTGTGCCTGCTGAATTCCCACTGTCTGACGAGCTAGAGATCCACGGAATGAAGTGATGGGAACGAATCATCCCAGCGTTATCGTCATTAAGGGGTAACGAAATAGTCTCCTTGTTTAGTTCGCTTAGATCGTGAATACCATGACCGAAATGCTGATTCCCCTGGATGGAGGGACAGTGCTTGGAAACAGTGAATATGCGAAGAAGGATGCTCTGGACAGAGGCAGGCCTCATTTTGCTTCCTATGTACCCCAAGAAGCAGTGGTCAGGTCATCACTAGCCATGGGGACCACAGCGTACGAGTTGACCAGCGAAGTCGGATTCTTCAACCAGTCAACACAGGTCGCTAGCCTCAATTGACTTCTTGTGATCTTGTGACTTCTGGCTCGTGATCTCACGACTACCGCATACGTCCTGACATGCGCATAGCTAGGAGGGGTCAATTTCGTGGGTTCATTGGTTCCAACCTCCCACCTTCTGACTTTCGGGTAGACGCGTCTTCAAATGGGGCAGGGGCTTACTTCCCAGAATGGCAAGTGGGGCTCGATGGGATGGAGGAGCCGGTAGTTGAGCTGAATAATCTTTTTTTTTTTTTTTTTTTTTTTTTTTTTTTTTTGGTGGAACCTTCTGTAGCTTTCGCGGGCTTGAGTGCCTGAAGGTTTGTGGGGAAGGACTAGGCCTTCCTATCGGTGTATCTAGTGCCTATATGATGGGAATTGCCACCGCGGGGAAATGCGTTATCGCACTGGCGAAATCATTATCGCACCGTGTGGGGCTCACGCGACCGTGGGGGGTCGGGTATACCCACTAAAACCCCGTTGCATTTCAGCCAATTCTCAGGGAAGCACGCTTCGTTTTCGATAACGCCGCTCCATGTGTGTAGGACGAGCCATCCAGGGAGGGCTTTGTTATGATACTTTCTTCTGTTCGTGAGGTGTTTGTCTTGGCACAGCTTATCGTTCATGGCAGCTTTAAGTGTGTTAACGGCTTCGTTCAGTGAGATTCTTTCCGTGTTGTCTCCTAGGATTCTTTTACACCTTAGTTTCCATATCTGCCAGGCGCATTCGAGTACGGTTATCATGAAAAATCTAGATGCGCCGAGTTTTACGGAGCCGTTTCTCTTTTTGATCGATATCAGGGGGGCTGCCATCACGTGGTGTATTCCTATGTTGGCGGGCCAGTTGATGCCTTTCGCTGTGCACATGTCTTCGACAGCGGCCCAGAGATTTGGGCCTTGGTTGTGTGGGCACTCGAAAATGATGTGGTTCATCGATTCAGTAGTCCCGCATTTCAGGCACTGACCACGGTCCTCGTAACCCGGGATTTTGCTCCAGTAGAGACCGTCTTTGTGGGCGCCATGGACCAGTTTCCATACAAAGTTTCTTAGGCTGGGGTTCAGTTCTTTCTTGTTCTTTAGGATGGCGAGCCAGATTCTGCTGTCATTGGGGCAGGGCAGTCCATGTTTTTTAGGATGTCTCTTATGCGGTCTAGGTTTTCCGTCGATCTCTGACTGTTAGTGAGTTTCTTTTTTGCTGATTCTCTTATTATTAGTTTTGTGGTGATCGATTGTGTTAGGGCGCTTAGCCTTGCGCCGTTTTGAGTGTAGGGGAGGGTAGGGGGGGCTAGTTCGTCGGTTGGGGGGCCGAGGATCCTAAGGCAGCGAGTTCGTCAGCTTTTTCGTTGCCATTGCACCCGTTGTGGCCTTTTATCCACTCTATTGAGACGACGCCATTTCTCTTGCGGAGGGTGTTTATTGTGGTCTTGATGGCGAGAGGTTGGGGTGTCCCGATGAAATTTTGGTCCTCGGTTTTGTCGAGGTTTGTGGTGAGTGTGTTCACGCACCATCTGGAGTCGGTTTTGATATGGAGTCTGGCGCTTCGGGGTGCAGTGGCCACAGCGTGGTTTATCGCCAGTATTTCCGCGGTGTTATTTGTCTGGGGAAAGGCGTGGTTGACTGGGAGGCTCGCGTTGTTGGGGTTGTCGGTGCCAATCCATACACCAAATCCGGCCCTGGCGTCGGGTTCGCCGTTGCCGGTACAGGATCCGTCCGTGTAGGCCATTATGTCTGTGTTGAGGCCTCTAGGGGGTCTAAGGTCGGGGGAGCAGCACGGTTGCTCTTTTCGCGAAAGATGCGGAAATAGTCAGATAGGTAGTTTCCCGGTTTGGGGTAGGCTTTTATGGTTCTGACGTTCAGCGGGTCGCCTAGCGAGTGGATTTCGGTGTTGGTTTCGTCGTTCCTTGAGGGAGGGGGCCGGCATGCTAAAACGGTGCGAGGGTTATACTTAGGGCAGAGGTTTGAGATCATATTTTCGGCGAGTTGGTAGCATGTTTCGGGGTTCTTACAGCCTTTGTTTTTGTAGCTTGAGCACAAGGGGCAGGGGCAAGGTTTGCTCCAGCGTCTGTGGCGTGGGTCGTCTAGGATGTCGGCTTGGGCTAGGAGGTCCCTGGTTCGGAGGCAGTCGTGGGTCCTTCTTAGGCATTTGGCTGCGGGCGTATTTTCCTTCATTCTGGCATTGTCATTCATCCCGATGTGGTGCCATGCGGGGAGGTCCAGTCTGATGTTCAGTGGTATGTTAATGTCGTCGAGGGCTAGGTTGAACTTGGCCCCTGTGTTGAGGACGGCCTTGATTTCACGTGGAAGGTTCCTACTCGAGTAGCGTTGCTTGTTGAATACTTTTTGGGAGAAGATGTCAACTATTCGTGGGTCGCGGGTTTCCATGTCGCGGATGTGTTTCGGAAGCGTGGCGATGATTATTGCTTCAGCTGCATCCGCCGCAGCCGGCCTGTTAGGGGATCTATCCAGGATTTTTTTCAGTTTCATAAGGTAGATTGCCTCATTCCTCGCTTTGATGTTCAGGATGTTTCTTCCCCCTTCCCCCGGTGGGTTGTTTAGGGTTCTCATGTTGAGAGGGGGAATCTGGGCGTCCCATATGAAGTTTGTTATCAGGGTGCTGAGCTCTTTTTCGACGCTCTCTGGCATGCCTTGTGCTGAGGTGTGGAACTGAGTCATGCCGCCTATCACCATTTGGGTGATGAGTTTCCTCCCTTCGATTGTTGGGTAAGTTTTTTGCCAGTTTTTGAGGTTCGTATTGATTTTGGCCGTAATGTCCGGCCAAGGGTCGGATCCGCTTGGATGGTTTCCGCATTGGGCTCCAAGGTATCTTGTGGTCTGGCCGTCCTGGAGGATTGTTGTGTCGCCGTGGAAGGACATGGTTGAGTTAGGGCTCAGTTTCCTTGTGTCGTGGAGGTTTTTGCGGTATGTCGGTGAGCCAACGGGAATAATCACCGTCTTTTCTTTGTTGAATTTAGCTCCTGAGGCGGTGCACCATGTGTCAAGGATGTTATGGAGGTTGTTTATTTCATCTTTTTCTGAGAGGTAGACCGCGGCATCGTCTGTGAATAGGGAGACGATGATTTTCTGGGTGAGTGCCGGGGTTTTGATTTCAAGGCCATGTATTTTGCCTGATTCTCTTAGCATTGCTGATAGGGGTTCTATGGCTATGTTGAAAAGAAGGCACGATAGGGGGTCGCCCTGCCTTACTCCTCTGTGTATTAGGAACTCTTTGCTGGTTTCACCGTTTAGGATTACGCGGGTTTTAGGGTTGGTGTAGAGAGCTTTTATGGTGTTGATGGTTGGGGTTGGGATTCCCATGGCTTCTAGTGTGCGCCATAGGTAGTCATGGCGAATTCTGTCGTACGCCTTTTCTTGGTCTAGGGCGACGATTGCTCCGTTTTGGTTGACTATTTCGCATAGGTCTATCATGCAGTTGACAAGGTCGATTTGATCATGAATGCTTCTGCCCTTTATGAATGCGGCTTGGCACTTATTTATGAGGTTAGGAGCGATTGGAGCGATTTTATTCATGAGGGCAGTTGTCATGATTTTGTATTCTGCGTTAAGTACTGTTATTGGCCTATAGTTTTCTATCTCCCTCTTATCTTTCTTTTTGTATAGGGGGCATAGCCAGCCGGCTGTGAATTGTGGGGTGAGTACACCTCTGGTCTCAATATCGTGTATAACCCTGTGGAGGAGTTTTATTATGTCGGTACTTCTCTCCGTTTTTGTTTGCCACCTCTCATGGAGTTTCTTGTAGAGCTCAGTTGGGATACCGTTTAGGCCCGGGGCCTTACCGTTTGGAGATTGTTTTAGGGCTGTCAGGACATCTTCGTAGCTTATGTCGTCTGCCATAGAGGCAGTCTGTGTCGGGGGGCTGGAGATATTTGTGAGAGGCATTCTGTGATACAGGCTTCTCTCTCGTTTGGGGGCGAGAGGTGGAGGTCTCTTAATTGTACTGTGTTGTAGTGTTCCATAGCGATTTTGGCCATTTCGGAGGAGTTTGAGGTGTAGCAGGGGGGGACAGTTTGGGGGATTCGTAGTTCGGCAATTGTATCGCGTGATTTATTATTTTTTCCCCACCTGCACCAGTATTTATTTATTGATTCAGCGAAAAGGAGTCTGTTCGCGCTGGCTGTGTTCTTGTTATTTTTGAGCCGGATTCTCTCTATCTCTTGGATCCTTTCTGTGAGAGCCATTATCTGGTATTGAGTCTCTTCTAGATGTTGTGGTGTTCGCGGTGAGCTTAATTTCCTAACTGCCTTGTCTCTGCGTTTCTCGAGACGTATGAGGGTTGAGTTTAGTTTGCCGGATTTGACTTTTGCAAGTTTGCGTGCGAGTGATGTGGTGGCTTGAGTGAATAGCAGGAAGGTGTCTTGTATTTCCATGGCACTTGATGTGGTGGGTCTATCCATTTTGTCTAGGGCTTCATTCCCTAAGTTTTCAACCCCTTTCAGGAATTCGTGATCGTTTATCAGGTAGTTGGGGATTGCCCATCTACCTTTGCCGATATAGGGAGCTCGGGGGTCGTTTAAGGTTACTGAGATCAATTGGTGGTCAGCAGTGGGGATACCGGGATTTTGGATGTTCCAGGTGAGCGCTTTATCTAATACTTCACTTGTGGCATAAATCCTGTCAATTCTTGACATGTGCGTACCGGTTTTATGTCCATAGGTATAGTTTTTTGCGGGCGCGGGGTTGGCTTGGCGCCAACCATCTTCCAGGTTGTGGAGGTAGCGTAGTTCTTTGAGGGCTGTTACCGCAGCATGTGCATCTTCGTGCTGGGGGGTGCGGTCGATTGCATCTTCGACGATGTTAAAGTCGCCCAGTATCATATCAATCTGGAGGTTTTCAGTGATCTCACCCAGTCTAAGCCAGAAAGCCGCATTTTCGGCTCCTGCACCTCTAACATTTGGGGCATAGATGGCGAGGATTGTGATATTGTCGTTTGATGGCCATTCGATGGTGGTGAGGAGGGCCCGGCCAGGGATGAGGTTGGTCGTTCCAGATGTTTTCTTAATGATATTTTTATTAATGATGATTGCGACCCCCGCGGCTCTGGAGTGGGATGGGTCATAGGTGTGGGAGATTAAGAATTCATTGCCGTAGCGGCTTGTTAGTTGGTTCTCCTGGGATTGGTCCGTGTGAGTCTCCGAAACGCACATCACTGCAATCTTATCTTTTTTCATTCTGTCAGTGATCTGTTTCCATTTCCGTCTTGTTTGTGGGCTATTGGCCCCTTTGATGTTGAGGGCGTCAATGCGGAGACTGCCATTCGTGGCCGTTGGGTCTCTTCCTCCTCTCAGGCGGAGGAGTTTGGGTCCGTTTTCCGATCCCTGGTGACCGTCATTGGGTTTCGATGAAACGGTGTAAACTCTCTGCCCTCCGGGCACCGGGGGCTGTGGTCTGTTAGCCGGTTGAGTATCCGCCGTGTGATTGGGCTTTGGGGGTTGATCTTTTTGCAGGCATTTTGGTGTTCCACGATCCGGTTGCCAGCCGGGGTTCGGGGTGTTCTTGGGTATTTTAGGGGTTGGACTACTAGGCTTTCCTGTCGCCCGTGGGCTCAGTAAGTGTGGGCTCAGTAGGTGGGGTGATGGAGTGGGGTCGGGGCCAGGTAGCAGTTTTGGTGTTCATTTGGGGGTTTTGTGAGTAAATTCCCGCGGTTGTGAGTAGACTAGGGAGAGGGGATTGTATTCATGGGGGTGTGGCTTGTGGGTATTTACAGAGCAGGATGGGACGGCTGCGACGATATGAAAATAGATGATTTAACAATTCAGGCCGTACTGCTGTATACCTATAGTTCCGACTTGGGTCTTTTTTATGGGAAACATCAGTCGAAGTTATATTTGGGTGGGATGTAAGAGGGGAAGCGTGGGCCGTATTGAGTGGGGGGCGGCCGCGTCCTCTTCCTCGTTGGAGATTCGAGTATGGTGGGTATCGGGGGAGAGAGGGGAACGGTCCTCCGCTGGAGCTGGGGGGGATCGTGTTGCCGTCAGTGTCAGGTTCCTCGTGTTTGGGGTAGCGTTGTTTCCAGGCCGAGTGGGAATGGACTGGGCAGCAGTGAAAGAAGTGGTCAGAGGCCTTGCAGGTGTTGCAGACTCTTTGTCTGTTGAAGGCGTGTCCAGCCTGGGTTTTTTCGCTTACAAACGAGGCTGATTTGAAGAGTTGGGACCACTGGTCATGAGGGGTTTCGCGCGCCTCTTTGAGGGTCTTGTAGGGTGGGTCTACATGCAGCTCCCACATGGTCACCGACTTGTCCGAGGTTGGTCTCCTCTTTTCTTCTAGGTTCTCGTTGTTTTCTTTCCCGTTGGGAGCATATCCTCTTGGGATTACTTTGACACTGTCTACTATATCATTTATTTGGTCGTCCGTCATACTTGCCCCTTTCAGGAATGTCATGAGGGGACTCGCCGGTTTGGCCATCGTTTGTTTGACAGCGTCCTTGATGTTATTCGCATCTTTTAGTCTGTTTCCCATTCCCACAATAGAGATCATGAAGGTTGATGGTTTGAATGTGGTATTGATAGCGATGAACCCAAACGTTTTGCAGATCCACAGGTGTTCGCGAACTAGGAGGTCGGCGTATTGGGGGTTTAGGCCTTCAATTAGGAAGCCCCACGGTTTAGCATATTGGGGGGTTCCACCGCGTCTGAGGTCGATGGGGACTGGGGGGATGATGTTGACTTCCCCGACTTGGTCAGGGAATGCCCTTTCTAGGAAGGCCTCCATGTTTGTTTGGAAGTTGCTCGTGTTTTCTTCGCTGTGGGCGGCATCAAGGGGCATGGCTAGGATGGCACCTGCCTTTTTTAGCCAGGCTATGGCACGGTCAGGGTTCGCACCTTCAAGAAGGCGGCCTGGGCGGAGGCCGTGTGCGTAGAAATTGGTTAGATCGGGTCCAAGTGGCAGCCAGTTGAGGTCATCTTTTCCATCGTCAGGTTTTTCCGCGATTACTGGCATAAAGGTTGGTTGGTCAGTGACAATAGGGGACCCGCTGCCAGCTGTGGCTGGGCTTCGGGTTGGGGGAATTCAGTAGGGTCGGTGTTTTCCATGAAGGCCGATTGGCCACCTATTCCGGTGTTAAAGATGTCGGGGGTGAGATCATTGAGGGATTTTTGGTTCTGGGTGGTTGCAGGGAGGGGCCTCATCGCTTTTAGTGGAAGGAAGCGGGGGGGTGCCTTTTGGGGGCCTTGGATTTTCGCGGCAGTGGGTGATCTCGCATGTTTCCTCGTATCATTCTCGGTTGCTGATGAGTGTTCTTTATTTTTGCCGCTACCTTTATATCTATTGCCGAAGAGGGGGGCAGATTGGGCAATATCTGTATCGTCAGAGTCGGAGGAATCCACGTCCACCTGTTCGGCAATGGTAGTCGCAAAGTTTTGTGGCGCGTTGGTTATGGCCGCTATCATTTGTTCATCATCAGATGTTAGCGAGGTCTGGAAGGATGCGGAGAGGGGGGTGGGTGTCTGTTTGGACTGAGATCTTGTCAGGGGGTTGTGAGTTAGGCATTGGGAGTATTTACCTCCATGGTTCCGTGGGTTGCTCTTAGCCAGTTACTTTTAGGGTCTGGGGCTATGAGTGTTCTGACGGAAACTGTCATAGTTCTTGCGGAGCTAACCGTATTATATCCAGCTGCTGGGGCGTCGGTATTTAGGGTGGTCTAGCGCTTGCGATTTGTGGACCCGTGTCCGAGGTTAGTTTGCTGCCTGCCTAGGTACTGCTTGGGCGTCCTTTGGGTTGACGTGGTTAGCCCTATGTTGTAAGTTCTTTTGTGTAGGAGAGGACTTTGCAATTGACTCATGGGCAGTTATTGGGTGGCGGGTTTCTTGCCCGGATGTTGTAGCCATGCCAGGGCGGAGATTTGGCAGCGGCGATTCTGGTTTAAGTCAGCGGGCAAATTGACCACGCAATTTAGGAGTGGCATAGGTAATGCTCATTTGGTTGTGGTGTGGGTTGGTTCACGCAGGTTGTACAGGTTATTGCAGCGGAATGGCAGGTGGTAATAATAATAATAATAATAATAATAATAATTTTTTTTTTTTTTTTTTGTTTTTCCCCATTGTTTTCATCAGTGTGTTGTATATTGTCATAACTACCCTTGAGATCTCGTCCACTGTGGCGAGTCTCCCGGCCCTACTCCTATCGTGGGCGCGGGGAAACTGGAGCCGGAGCTGCAGAGGTATGAGAGGGGGTGTCTCCAGAACGCTCGGGAGATCCGAAAACGCTTTTGGGATACCAGGTCGAGCTTCAATGGTGCAGTTTGGGTATGTCGTGGATATGCTCTCGGAGGGGTTGTTGGGGAATCATATGGTTGAGACGCAGATCGGCGTAGTTTAGGCTTGGGTTTTGAGGGTTGCGGCAGAGTCAAAATATAACGTGTCCATGACCAGGGTGATTTTGGGGCCTGGTGTTTCTTGGGTCATTGCAGTTGATGCATGAAGATCGTGCGGCTGTAATGGGACAGGGCAATTGGGTAGGGGGGTGAGGGAGAGCGCTTCCTACTGGGCCATCTTGGCCAATAGTGGCCGGGGACTGTCTGGGTAGCCGTTAGGTGACGGGCCAGGCTTCGGTTGTGATCGGTGGCTAGTGGTGGGTTAGGGCGTCATTTGGGTGAGCATTAGGGAGGTGGTACTTGTGGTTTCATGGGCACTGTATTGAGGTTAGGGCTGAGGCGGGTGATTGGTAGGTTTCATAGGGCTCTAATTTAATTCGATTTTGGGGGTCCCGGGCTCGGTTGTCTGCTCGGGCTGCGCCCTCGTCAGGGGGAAGACAGATGGAGGTAGAACCTCCTGACTCTGCGAGTCTATAGTGGGACACCTAGTCTACGGCGCGTAGGCTGTGTGGATGTTCCCGTGAACTGTCCTAGTTCTTGCGGAACTACCCATAAACCCAATTGCCTAGGCCGCGCTCGGCGTTTTATAAGATGGCAATTGGGCGCTCATTGTCGACGGCCCTGGGCTCGGGGTCGGCACGACGCCCGCCCTGGTGCCGCCTGAGCTTTACCCCCTGGTCGACATTGCCGCCCCTCTTTTCATTTCTCTCTTCTTTTTTTTTTTTTTTTTTTTTCACTTTCTCGTGCGTGTACTAGCTGTTCGCTTTGCTTTTACCTTTCTAGTTTAACGACTTTGCGGTCGAGAGCTGAATAATCTTTTGATCTCAGAGGAACATCTCGCTTCGCTCCGCTCCGTTCCCACGCTCGTTAGCGCCGAGAGGTTCGTGACAAGCAGATGAGGCCACCGTTAAATTTTTATTGTTATATATGTAACATACACACACCACCCTGACAACGCCCCCCGACGACACAACTACTGAGGATCTCACTCACCCGATGATGCCACCCAGAAACTCACACCATTTATGGATGATCCCCTCATGTAAGTACGAGTCGGGATGGCCGCACTGCCACGTAGATACGAGGCCGCGGGGTAACAAAATAGAGTACAACAACAGCATGGATTATGGCCTGACGCGCTTCCAGTGATATTTTCTCAACACATCGCCTACTCTTCAAGTTCAAGATGGTTTGGCTAGCTAATCATATCGTGGCTCGACACAGTTGTAAAGATGGAGGGCATCCCCTTTGACTCACGCTTCGGCGCTGCATTCTGGTCTAGTACTAGACTCTCCATCTTATGATCACGCGTGCCCATATTATGCCCACAAACTGAGTGCAAGCCCAAAATACTTCACTGAATCTGGAAAGACTTATTTATTCACCCCCCTCACTGGTAGCTTGGCACTTCCTCTTTCTGCACTCCAGGGATACCAGAGGCCCATTGTCTCCAATAACGAGTGACGTATTCATCACCGAGTCTAATAGCACTGTAACATCGGTTATGATATATGATGTACACTTCAAGCATGGCCCACAACTCTAAACGGCGTTGCAGCGCACTGCCAAGGGAGTGACGGACATGGCGCTGGTAAATGCTAAACAATTTGACTAATATCGACGACAATTGGGGCCCGTCTCCAACCCTGAACCAGGAATCGAGTCCCATCCCTGCTGGACTGAGGGCGATAGACCCCCAGAGAATCATGTGGCACTCGATGGCCGTACCAGGCTTGCTGGGAATCAATCGGTTGATAATCCCATGGGAGCTCGAGTTCTTCCCTACCATTGAGCCACACACTGCACCGCCCTGATATGGGGGAACCGAGGAGTGGAATTCTCGTTGCGACAGACGAATAGCGAAGCTCATTCCACCTTAACCTGCTTGGCGAGAAGTCATAAAATGGCCGCTTGATCCAGGACTCGTCCCCAGAGTCATCCCCTGCTTCCACCTCAGAACAATGTGCATAAGCTGTGTCGCTTTCTGGCAAGGGAAGAGTGGTCCGAGTAAATATAGGATCAGGGATGGAATGTGGGTGAGATGGAGGGACGGTGGGATTAATGATCCAACGCTCGAAGTTTGTCACCCGATAACCCGAAATGCACTGGCATGAATCTGTTGACCAGGTTACAGCGTGAATCCCATCAAAAGTACAAATGTATCGTGCTCCTGGAGAAAAACCGAGCGTTCGACGGTGAGGAATGACTAGCTTCTCATCATTAGACGAAGAGGAGAGGGAGAAGGGAGGAGGGGCGAGGTGTTTCAGGGTTGGAATCCCTGAAACAGATATGAGCGTCATGTTGTCACACCATGGGTTGTCAAGGGTTCGCGGAGCTCGCGCGATAAATAACCCATTATCTGAGACAGCAGTTCCAGGAGGATAGGAACCAGGAGGAAGAGTGCCAGGCTTCGCAGGGGCCATACCACCGCCAAGGATCGTTACGTTCCCATTAATGTCCTCGGAAGCAATTCGGTGGCTGCCATGGACAAATTCAATCCAGACTGGGAGATTGGCCGAATCATGCTGCAATCGGCAGATCGTTTGCTGGTGGTCGATATCGGCAACCTCGATGATTCCACTACCGAATCCGAGCGCAACATACCGACCATCGAGGGAGAGTGCGGCACACGTCACAATACCATTACGAACATCGGGCTCTTGGAATTCAGCGTCGTGATTGATTGCCTCCTCTGATCCATTGGTATCTTCATCTGGTTCACTGGTCTCCTCATCTAATCCATCACTCTGCTCTCGTGGTTCCCCCAACTTTGCCATCATAACTTCTTGGGCCCTGAGCGAATCCTCGCTTAATGGGATGGTGCCACCAGAGAACTTGCCAAAGAAGGAGAGGATCCGGACAGGATCAGAAAGATGGCCATATTGTTTGTGAAGGGGCGATGAGAGTGGGGTGAAAGGGAGCTCCGATCGATAGAGAGACCATGGCTCAGACGCGGCAATCCAAGCCAACCAATGTAACTCTCTCAGAAGTTGGACTGAACTGTGATTCTATCAGAAAATGACATCAGACAAGCATTAGATGAATAGCTTATACTTACATTGAATTGAAGCAATTCTTCCGGAAATAAACTTGCATTATCCTCGATGAGTTTTTCATTTTGCAAGTGCAACCACGTCAACAAGTAATTTCGTGTAATGAAGGAATCGAACTCGTTTTGCAGTTCGTTGGACTCTCGCGAAAAAAGTTGTGAAGGATCCAAATGTTCGAGTAAGTACCTAACGACATAGTGAAAGCGCCAGCGATATTGAAAATGGTATTTTTTCGCCATAAATTCTCCCCATTTTCTTTCATTTCCTAAGGGGAGATCAGCCGGTACCCCAAACACGTTCTGCTCACAATTGCCACTGAAGAGTCGAAGGAGCGGCAATCCAAGAAAATACCCTTTCACGTCGTCGATGAAGAATACTTTATCCTCCTCATTACCAACTGGTTCCCCCATTAAGAATTCTTTTGCCGATGCGTCATAGAAGGTGACCCCCAATGTCTCCTCACGAAGATCTACGATTGAGCTGATCGGTTCCAATATCGCATAGATCTCATTCTCGTCAATCTCGAATAGCTGTGATATAAAAGATACATTCATCGGCTCGCGCGCCACAACAATCGTGCCGACCACCAAGCGATACGTCTTAGCTACATCTGAGGGAATCCCAGATGAATCTAGCACGTAGGCTTGTCGGAGGATTCGCAAGTATTCCTGGTCGAGGTCGGTAGGCACATGAGTGAGAGTAAGCAAGTTCTGGAATGCCGACTGGAGGGTGCGACCGCGCCGTGTCTGCACATGAACATCACGGACCCGGATAGATGCCACAACAGGTAACCCACGACAAGCCAAAGCAAAACCATTGAGTTCACTCTCTGTTGGTTTCCATGAAGATTCCTTAACAAAGCCCCGAAGACCTTCCTTCACCATTTGACGGATCGTATGGAAAGTCTCCCACTGAATCTTGTCCACGTCTTCACATGGTATGACCAGACCGTCGGCTTGAGCCTCGGACCAAGCAGAAATGACTCCTCGCTCAGGACGACAACTAACTAGCACAGAAAATCCTGTTGGCAGTTCCTGAAGGGTAAGAACTAACTCCATCAAGGACTCGAGTGTCTCCTGATTCCCACACTCGTCAAGACCATCCAAGACGATGATAAAGCGATCCTTGCCCGAAGGGAATATATCCTTCAGGTCACGCATCGGCTCAATCATCAAAGTCTTCATTTGTTTTTTCAGAGGGAAATTCTGGACTGAGGCCAAAGCCGGTTTCCGAAGGTGTCTGACAAGCGAGAATTTGAAGTCCTCGTTGAAACACGCCAGTTGATGAGCAAGGGTAAAGGGGAACTGTTCAATAGAATCTAGGCCTGTTCCCGCCCGATTCTTATCCCAAAAGTATGACGCCGCCAAAGTGCCCTCTTTCTCAAGAGTGGATGCGATGCTCATAGAGATCGCAGTCTTCCCCATTCCGGGAGAACCCCGTAACCAAACAAATCGATTCTTGGCCTCCTTCAGGTGCTTGAGTAAGGATTCTTGCATGTTGACTCGCGTTTCCGGAAGACACTCTGATTTGCTCGTTACACAAGTGTGCTCGGCTGGGGCTCGCTTGAGTCTCGACAACTCGGCTAGAAGCAAAGAAAATTAGGCAGTCTAAATGCATGGACTCAAACACGTACAATGAACCGATAAACGCTCCGTCCGAAGCAGAATTAATGTCGATGTTCTCAGCTATGGCGAACATCGTGAATCAAGATCTGACCATTCGAAAAATCTCGAGCACGCAAACCTCAAATCGATGAACAACGTCATTCAAGTAGGTCTTCATATTCGTTATTTGCTGTGTTATATCGGGTGCTCGAATGGTCCTCTCGACGATATGTTTATTCTGGACTGATTCAATGTCCTCCAGTTGTGTTTTCAAAGCCCTGCGAGGAGAATGAGTGAACGGGAACGAGAGGAAAACAACATGCGTACTCGCGGAATTTCTGCACCAGGGATTCAAGTTCACGAGGGATTTCTCCAGTCCACTGTCGGAGGGGCTCAAACACCGATTCTTGAGCTTGTTGAATTACAACGCACAGTTGGCTGAGTTCCTCAGTGTTACCGCTGACATTCTACAAGCATGCACCAGGTATAAGAAGCAACTGCGGTCAAGATCATCAAGGCGATCCACAAACCTCATAAATTCTAATCCAAGACAGGAGCGTGTTTGGAAGCTGATCAAGATTGGGGATGGGAACGAGCTTGAGAGCAGTGGCCGCGGTTTGGAGCGAGACTTTGGTGCTGCTGACAATGATATTCTTCCAAGCGCCATCGGATCTACGAGATGCCGGTTCCGCTGGAACCGATGAAACAGCCAGAACTGAGGGCCTGAGATCTACGAATTCATGCTGCGTGGGGACGCTCGCGTCGTCGTCACCAACGAGTGCAGTCGGAATCCCTCCAGTATTCACTTTGGCAGGAAGGGGAGAAAGAAATGGCGGTGGATCTCCCGGGGATGCCTGGACGGACGAAGTCAGGAAATTATTGCCCAGGAGTGTACTTGATTGGGTGCGACGATTGGAATCGGGGCTGGGGCTTCTCCGGAATAAGTCAGATATCCTGTCTCGAAGGCGCGTTCGTTGCTGTGCGGCATCATCCTTTGAGGTGCCACTAGCAGAGAGTGTACCAGGGTGTGATCCTGCGGACTGATTATAATCTACCCGAATCGGTCGGTCATTTTCTGTCGCAGAAACAGTGACCTGGATGTTGGGGGTTGGTGCCTGGGGCCGATCATCAGGGGTCTCAGGAGCCTGCTGTGGCTTCGTCCGAGAGAAAAAGTGGTGGGATTTACGATCTGTGGGCATGGTGCGTGGGATGTAGCTGCGATCACAAATGGGTGTGAAGGAAACGTTCTATAGCAGGCCACGCAGCTGTAAGCCTAATGCTGTTCACCCTTAGTAGACGTAACAGGTAGGACGGTATTGACCGCACCACCTCCCTAGGCAGGACTCCAGCCTCTGCTGCTTCCTGTTGAAGAGAGGCTCGTCAAGCAGTGAATTATGTAATCATTCACCAAAATGCCAATCATTGTCAGCCAACTCAAGACGCACGTGCAATGTTCCCCGGGCGCAGAGACATGGGCCAAGTTCAGATGGCATTAATGCACCATCGCTTACCGGTCCTAATTATCTTCCTTGCGGATGACGCATATACGCGCTAAGTATTGTCGAGCTCTCGACCTGCAGCTTCAGAGGCTGGTCACCTGCTTAGCTTCCAAGCAAGTGTTACGGCTTAATTATTAACCCCAACATTAAGTGGCAAGTATGGAGAGTGTGTATGTACGGGGTAAACCACTCGAAGACAGTGATGAGCCAGAAAACGCCGCCGGGATGACTTGACACGAATCTGGGTCTAGCCAAGCGGGACAATGCACTCGACTGCGTAGATCGAGAAGCAACATTTCCTCGTGAGACCCATTTGTTCGGCCAACTCCGACGCCGCTAAGGTTCAGGTGTATTCCCTCTCAAGTGTGAAGAATCCAAGCTCTTTCGTTATGTAAATACTAGCGTCTTTAAACCACAGTGCAGCAATTAGCATCGTTTCCCAATGACGCACTGGCCATTTAGGACTACGTGGCACCCAACTCGCGCCGCCTTCAGCCGGAGACAATGGGACACTGATTCATCTGCAGACGCCTCCCCCATGGACGACTAGACCTGTGCGATGAGACCCTCGATGATGGTGATACCGTCAAGCCCTTCGATGCATATTTTCTTCCATCTAAAAGTCATTCATCTCACTACCCGTACTACATCGTTTCTTTCCCACCATCCACCACTTCGCACGTCCTCGCCTCTCTCCCCGGTCGACATGATCTGTGCCTGCATTCCGCTTCTGCTTCCGTTTGCGTTCTTGCCTCTCCTCTATCCTCGCTTTATTTAAGCTTCTATTTCTATTACTATCTTATTTCACACCCGTGTCAATCACCATCGCATCCGATCTTTCAGGCCCAGTCCTTACGGTGCTTGTTAATATCTAGGCTTTGCCAACACTCGGCCATACAATCATGCTTACTCTAACTGAAGAACTCGGACCCAACTTCGTTGCCATGCTCCATTCCATATTTCTGTTGATTCACCGAGTGCGAGTGCGCACAGAGAATCTGTTCCTTCAACGTTCAACCCATACATGTCTCCATGCGGCATGCCTAGTCACGCACGGGCTTTGTGCTCACAACGCGCGGAAATCAAAAGTAGCCTGCGGTCATAGTATGTGGTTCAAAATGTGTCTAGCGACCGCTAGTGGTAGGCAGGACTACAGCCTCTATGACAAACAAACAATATCGCTAGTGGAACCGCTCGACACTAAGCTGGCACCTTCAAGAAGGAACCTCTCATTGGTGTACTGAATGTCGAGGGGTCGCACAACGGCTGAATCGCGGTTCGTTTAATGCGACGCCGATTCTTTCTGAGTCTGCAATACTCCCTTCAGTCCAAGAAGCTCAACCAACAATCCATCCCTTCCCCCCTCTCATTTTCTTCATCTGCCTTTGCGCCTCTTCCCACTGGAGTGCTAGAGCACTTCACTATGCCGTCCTCGACGCCGATTTCTCTAACTACCCTTTCTTTTTCACAACTCTTGTTAAGCTAAGTGCCCTACCTCGGGCGAAAACAGAGGCGACTTCGATTTGCAATGACGTTTCATTATGACAAGGACTCTCCCATTGATGTCTCATCGCCGTCGTTAGCGGCCTTCCCAAGGGAGCACAACTAGTGCGTGAATATCCCCCCCCCCCTTTTTTTTTTTAAAAGAAAATCACCATCCTGCTTCGAAGTGCTCACATTGGATACTTCGGCAAACCCGCACGAAAAGGCTGTCCAATGACAATCGGATCCCCAGATCTCGCGATACCGCGGTGCGCCTCGCAGAGTTCTCTAAGGCAAATGATTATAAAAGTGTCATCCAGGGCCTTTGTTTTATCTCGTGTCCTTTGTTCACCAATTCTGTGTGGGACAGTGCTATCAACCTGGCGACCAACCACCTTCATACCGGCACCTTACTCTTCCCGTCTATCAGAGCGTCTGAGGAAAGCGGCCCAGTAACCACACTAAATTACTCTCTCAAAGGCTTCAATTTCTGAAGTCCGTTTGAACTGCTAACCAATTTTTCGATTTATGTCAAAGAGGACGATCTTTAAATAGAATGTCCATCTAACCCGCTGTTCGTGGTTGAAGTCTAATGCCGGAAATGCGGTCCATTCCATTCGACAATACTGCTTTGAATATTTATTCGAAAGACTGCATTATCTTATTCGGTCTAGCTTAGTCTCCTAGGCCTTTCCAGTAGTTTTGGCGCTTCGTCTTCCTGTGCTCTGCGGAACGCCAGAGATCCGTCGCCACCAAGTGTACATTACCAAACCTAACGTTAAATAAAGAAATAGTACATGATACACAAGGCTTCAAATACTATCCACAATTTTACACAGCGTTGCAGTGCAAAAGTCATCGAGTGTATAGCCGAGGAAGTGACGAGTACTTGAGCGCAATCGGGTGCACTGGTAAATGCTAAACAATTTGGCTTATATCGATGACCATTGGGGCCTTTGACTTGCCCTGGACCAGAAATCGAGTTCCATCCCTGCTGGACTGAGGGCGGTATAGCTCCTGACGACAGTCTGGCACTCGATGACCGTACCACGCGAGCAAGGAAGTAACTGGATCATATCCCCCTGGAAGGCTAAGCATTTCCCTGCCACCGAGCATCACTGACCAGGACTCGATGAGCGGGTTCCTCCCTGTTGCAGAGGAAGTGAACTCGTAATACCATCTTTGGGGGCTGCTTGGCGAGAGGTCGTAAAACGGACACTTGATCCAGGACTCATCTTCAGAGTCGCGAGCTGCATCCTCGGAAGGATGTGCATAAGCTGTGTTGTCTTCTGCCAATGGAATGGCTCTAGTGAATATAGGATCAGGGACAAGATGTAAGTGAGTTGGAGGGACATTGGGACTGATGATCCAAAAACAGGACTCTGTCACACGATAACATGCAATGAGCTCGTATGATTGGGTCGACCATGTGAAAGCGCTAAACCCGTCAAATGCGCCGACATACCGCGCACCCGGAGAGAACCCAAGTGTCCGTCGGTGAGGCCTGGATAAGGTCGTTTCACTGCGGTATGGGGTGGATGGAGAGGGTGGGCGGGATGGGGAGGATGGGAATGGGACGGACAGGTCCGAAGTGTCAGGGCACACCCGCCTGACCCGGCTCCACCCGGCCCAACCTGACCCGGTACCCCGCTGGTCCACCCTTCCTCACCTCCTCCCCCTTTTCCTTCTTCCCCCCTCATCCTCCCCTCCTCAGTTTCTCCTTATCTTACTCCTTCTTTATTCTCCCTTTATTCCACATGGACGACTTTCTCTGTATCATTGTACAATTGACCCATCTGCAGCGCGCCCACCATGTACCCGGCCCGGGCACCTCGGGCAACCTCCCGCTGTGCCCAGCACGCGCGCCTGCACCGGATACCCTCGGGATCTCCCACGGAGACACCCGGGTGGTTACGGCTGTGTGCGAGGGTGACGTGGCACCCGTCATGTGATCCAAGCCGCATGTATATAAACGAACCTGAAGTGGGAACCGAAGAAGTAGCCTTCTTCTCAACCTTCCACTTCAGGTAAGCAGTACAATATCTCTCCTTTAATGATAATAACAACCTTCCACTTCAGTCTAAGTGGCCAGGGACCACTGTCCCACATCGGGCCTGTCAGTACGCACGCCCGATCCGCCCCCTGCCAGGCTCTCGGTCCCAGACGCTATACCCGGACCCCCTCGACCCCGGACGAGTCCCTGACAGCAGAAGAAGGCTTCAACTTCATCTCCCCCACCTCCCCTGCCTCTCCTGCCATGGTGACGGAAGAACAGTACGACGACCTCCTAGCCCGGTTCCAGGAACTGCAGGCTATTGTGGAGAACCAAGTCCTTAACCATCCCCCACCTGCTCCCGCACCTGCACCCGCGCCTATCCCCACACCCGCTCCCACACCCGCCCCCAGACCCAAGCCACCTAAGGTCGCCCCCCCCACGCCCTTCTCAGGAGCCAGTGAGGACCTGGACCGTTTCAAAGCCGAATGTGGAATCTACTTCCACGTCCGCGCGTCCGAGTTCCCCACCGCCCTCTCCCAGATTCTCTTCGTGTTGTCCTACATGAAGGGAGGGCCGGCAGGAGCATGGGCAACGCAACGCACGATCTCGCTGTTGACCGCAGGGTCTCCGGCACTCACCATGGACGAGTTCAACACGGAACTCGACGACATGTTCCAGGACCCAAATCGGGAAGCCACCGCCCGGCAGAAGCTGGCGGCCATCCGACAGGGGAGCGACTCCGTGGACAAGGTCATCCAGGAGTTCGAGATATTAGGGCCTGCCTCAAGACTGGGTGACGTAGGGCTGGTCGACCGCTTCGAGCAAGCGATCAACGCCCAGCTCCGCGAGAGCATTTACCGTCTCCGCCCTATGCCCACCACCTGGGCTGAATGGAAACGCGAGGCCACCCTCCTCGACAACCAGTGGCGACGTTTCCAGGCCACTGTCAGGGACGCGTCCGGGGTGGAGGGGGCCCGGCTGTAGCGCCCGGCAGAGGGACCCTCTCGGGGGACGAAGCGGGCGCGCGTACTGACGGGCCCGATCTGGGACTATAGTCCCTGGCCACTTAGACTGAAGTGGAAAACGTGAATTGTTATTAAAAGGAAGAACTACACTACTTACCTGAAGTGGAAAACGTGAGAAGAAGGTTACTTCTTCAGTTCCCGCTTCAGGTTCATTTATGTACATGCGGCTTGGGTCACGTGACAGGTGCCACGTCATCTGCGGAGAGGGCCGCAGCCATCCGGGTATCCCCGCGGGGGATCCCGAGGGCGTCCGCGCATGCTGGGCGTAGCGGGAGGTCGCCCGGGGTGTCCGAGCCGGACGGGTCAGCAGTACAATGATACAAGGGAAGGTGGTCCATGTAAATAGAAAGAATAAACAGAAAGGGAGAGTGAAATAAAGGAGGAAGAGAAAAGAGGGAAGAGGGAGGAAAGGGGAAGAGGGAGGAAGGATGGGTAGCGGGGAGCGGGTGAGCGGGTGAGCGGGTGAGCGGGTGAGGTGGGCCCAGGTGGGCCCGGGTGGAACCGGGTCAGGTGGGTGTGCCCTGACATCACCCCCTCCTTAAGCCGCTTCGCCTTGAAGCGGCCAGATGGTTCTCTCTTTCTCTCCCTGGGGCTTGGGGGTGCGTCCTGTGGAATTCCTCGATCCGGTCGGGGGCATGGGCTAAGTGGTCCTGTTGGAGCCATTAGTTCTCTGAGCTTGGCCAACCAACGAACTTTACCAGATACCAGAGTTTCCGGCGTAGCCACTTAGAGTCCAATACCTTCTCCACCTCGTACTCTTCTTCTCCGTCTACAAGTTCCGGACCTGGGCGGGGGTCAGTGGGTCGTTCTGGGATATCATCCAGGCGGTGTGGTCTGACGTTCGTTACGGATACAACCGGGTGGATTCCTTTCTGGCGTGCGGTAAGTTGGAGTTTGACGGCAGCAGGGGAGACGACTTTGACGATTTTGAAGGGGCCGAGCCATTTGTGGTCCAACTTTTTGGTTGGGCGGTCAGTCGTGTAGTTTTGCGCGCTGAGCCAGACTCGGTCGCCTTCTTGGTACTTTGGGGCTGTTTCGCGGTCTCGGTCGTAGTAACGGGCCATCTCGTCCGCTGCGTGTTCCAGTGCAGCCTTCGCCTCCTCTTGCATTTTCATCATTCTCAATGAGAACGCGTCAGCAGCTTCCACCTCGGACGTGCGTGTGGGCTCTGTCCCCATCCTGGGGTGTTGGCCGGTGTCGAGTTCGAAAGGGGTTCGGTGGGTGGATGAGTGGATGCGGTTGTTGTAGGAGAATTCCGCCAGCGGAAGCCAATCGGCCCAGTCGTCTTGTCGGTGGTTGACGAACACCCGGAGATAAGCTTCGATCTCTTGGTTGACCCGCTCGGTCTGTCCGTCCGTCTGGGGGTGGTAGGGCGTCGAAGGGGTCAGTTTGACGCCTAGAAGGTCCACGAGCTCTTTCGAGAAGCGGGAGACGAAGGCGCTCCCTCTGTCGCTGAGGATCTCCTCTGGGAGCCCGTGGTGCCTCCAGACGTGCTCTAGAAAGAGCCGTGCGATACCCTCCGAGTCTACGGTCGTCACGGTGGGGACCGCGTGGATATGCTTGGACAGGCGGTCTACTACCACCAAGATGGCATTATAGCCTTTGGACTCTGGGAGCTCTCCCACCATATCTACTGAGATCACTTGCCAGCGGCGGGTGGGGACCTTGTTTGGGGTGAGCTTCCCAACTTTTCGTGAGGGGAAAGATTTGACGCGGTTGCAGGTGTCGCACCTGCGTACGTACCGCCCGACATACTCTGCCATTCGGGGCCACCAGTAGTTGCGGGAGACAAGTTCCAGGGTTTTCCATCGCCCTGGGTGTCCCGTCGCCCGTGCATCGTGGTGTAGCCGCACAAGATCATGGCGGAGTTGGGGGTCTTTAGGGACGTACACCCTCCCCCGGTACAGAACTAGTTCACCCTGCCTTTCCCATTCGTCCGACCTTAGCGTCCCTTCTCCCAGCTCTCGCATTGCCTTTACCACCTTCTCGTCGTGGTCCTTTGCTTTGCGTATCCACTCTAGAATTCCTACCTCCTCTCCTTCTACCGAGATTCCCTCTGTTGCACGAGCCTCAAACCAGGCTGGTTGGAGGAGGGTTAGCCCTTCGTTGTCGTCCTTCCCTTTCGGGTGGTCAGCACGACGGGAGAGTGCGTCCGGTTTTCCCATGAGCTTCCCGGGACGGTGGACAAGGGTAAAGTGGAAGCGAGAGAGGAAAAGGGACCACCTAGCCTGGCGTCGATTCAGCCTCTGGGCCATCCGGAAGTACCCCAGGTTACGGTGGTCGGTATAGACCTCGACTTTCTCCTCTGCACCTTCTAGGAAGTGTCGCCACTCTTCGAGAGCCCGGACGATCGCGAGCATCTCCTTGTCGTACACCTCATAGTTACGCTCCACATCCGTGAAGCTCTTGGACATGAACGCCACCGGGTGGAACTCCCCATCGGGTTGGAGCTGGGAGAGGACTGCACCGGTTGCGAAGTTGGAGGCGTCACACTCGAGCCTGAAACGGCCCGAGTCAGTGGGGAAGGAGAGGACTGGGGCAGTGGTGACAGCTTCCTTAAGGGCGTGGAAGGCATTGTCTTCGTCCGTGCCCCAGTTCCAAGCCTGGGTCTTTCGGGTCAGCTTGTGGAGCGGGCGTGCCTTTTCAGAGAAGTCCTTGATGAACCGGCGGTAGAAATTTACGAACCCCAGGAAGGACTGCACCTCCTTCACCTTGGTTGGGGTGGGCCAGTCAAGGACTCCACGGACCTTTACGGGGTCCATCGCAACGCTACCCTCCGAGATGACGAGGCCGAGGTACTCGATCCGGGTCCGCTCGAATTTGCACTTCTCCGGCTTCAGGAATAGCCTCCTCTTCCATAGCGTTTCCAGGACCTCCCGGACAACCTTCCGGTGCTCCTCTAGGGTAGCCGTGAAGATGAGGATATCGTCCATGTAGCAAATGACGACTTCCCGGTCGATGAAGTCCCTGAGGATATCGTTCATCATCGTTTGGAAGGTCGCGGGGGAGTTACACAGCCCGAAGAACATTACCATGGGCTCGAACAACCCTCGATTGGTTGCGAACGCTGCCTTCCACTCGTCCCCATCCTTGATCCGGACGTTGTTGAACCCCCAGCGTAGGTCCAGGGCGGAGAAGTACTTAGCGCTCCGGAGGCGGGCGAGGACGTCTGAGATCAGCGGGAGTGGGTACGAGTTCTTTACGGTAATCTCGTTCAGCTTCCGGTAGTCCTGTACTAGGCGTAGTGACCCATCTTTCTTTTTGACAAAGAAGACTGGTGCCCCCATTGGGGACTTGGACGGTCGTATGCGCCCGTTCTGCAAGTTCTCGCGCAGGAACTCGTCCAGCTCTTTCTGTTCCGGCCGCGAGAGGGGGAAGGTCTTTCCCCTGGGCAGCTTGGCGTCTGGTGCCAGGTCTATGGCGTGGTCCCAGGGCTTCCGGGGGGGAAGCTGGTCGAAGGCTTCCTTCGAGAACACGTCCCGGAAGTCTTGGTAGTGCTCTGGCACTAGCGTCTCAAACGACGCGGGTTCTGCGCCCGGGTTGCGGGCCTCCTGGGCCATCCGCTGAGAGGGGGTCGTGGTGGCTCTTAGGTCATGTCCCCAGCCTGGGGGGATGATTGCAGCGTAGATCCCGTCCCCCGGCTCTAGGGCAGGTTCTTGGTCCTCTCGTGCTTGTGGCTGTCTGCAGGAGGACGGGCAGCGAGACATGACGACCTTCTGCCGTGCCCAGTCCACCTCTGGGTTGTGGTGTAGCAGCCACGAGTGACCAATGATGAGGGATTGCCGCCCGAGGTTTGCGACCACGAAGCGGGCTCGCTCTGTGTGCCGCCCGAACGTCAGGAGGGCCTCCAGCTCCTCAGTTATGGCTCCGTTCTCGTTCGGGGTCCCATCGACGTTACGGACGGGGATGGGTTGCGGGAGTGGGGTTGTCTCAAGCTTGTGCTTCCGGACGAACTCGGGGCTCACGAAGTTCCCGGTGGCTCCTGAGTCCAGGAGGGCCGATACAGACACTGACGCGAGTGAGGTTAGGGTGGTCAGTTTGACCGTGAGGTTAAGGGACCGGGGGGATTGCTTGGAAAGAACATAGATAGCGGGCGGGGATACTGCCACTTCGGGCATTCCCTCTGTGGTCCTTCTACTCTCATGGGTTGAGGATGCGGTTTTCCTCTTTTTCTTTGCAATAACTCGGTGAAGTTTTGGCATTGGCGCTGCCTTGCGCACACTGCGGTATTTACACAAGCTATCCTCTACGGGCGGCCGGGACGCATCCCTCACCGGTCGCCTTCCTGAAAATCCCCCTGAGTCTCTGTTTCCGGCTCTGCTTCCTCTGCCTCTGGTCCTTCAGTCAACTGCCTTTTCAGCCCTTCCATCAGTGCCCGAAGGTCTTCAGGGTGGAGGCGTCGTGCCCGGCGGACCTTGGGGTGTGGGCAGTCTCGCTGGATGTGCCCCAGGGTGTTACAGTTGTAGCACCGCCTCTGGTCAGTTCTCGAGCGGTCGAGATCCATTGGCTGTGGGCCCGCTCCCGTTGTGGGGTGGGCTGCTGGGGTAGGCGGTGGAGGAGCGGGTGCGAGTCGAGGGGGCGTGGGTGTGGGTCGTGTGTGAGGTGGGGTCACGGTCGGCAGGGGTCGGGTTGACGGGAGCGGGGGTTTAGGTGGAAACGCACGTGGTTGGGTGGCTTGGAAGCGTCGCCACTGGTTGTCTAGGAGGGTGGCCTCGCGTTTCCACTCTGCCCAAGTAGTGGGCATGGGGCGGAGCCGGTATATGCTCTCCCGGAGGTGGGAGTTAATGGCCTGCTCGAAACGGTCAACCAGTCCCACATCGCCCAGCCTTGAGGCGGGCCCCAGTATTTCGAACTCTTGGATGACCTTGTCCACAGAGTCGCTCCCCTGTCGGATGGCTGCCAGCTTCTGTCTGGCCATGGCCTCCCGGTTCGGGTCCTGGAACATGGCGTCGAGTTCAGTGTTGAACTCGTCCATAGTGAGGGAGGGGGATCCGGCCGTCAGCAACGTGATCGTGCGTTGCGTTGCCCATGCCCCTGCAGGTCCTCCTTTCATGTAGGACAGCACGAAAAGAATTTGGGAGAGGGCGGTGGGGAATTCAGCCACGCAAACGTGGAAGTAAATCCCGCACTCGGCCTTGAAGCGGTCCAGGTCCTCGCTGGCTCCTGAGAAGGGAGTGGGGGGGGCGACCTTGGGTGGTTTGGGTCTGGGCGCGGGAGCAGGTGCAGGGGCTGGCGCGGGAGCGGGTGCTGGAGCAGGTGGGGGTGGGGGATGGTTGCGGGCCTGGTTCTCCACAATGGCTTGGAGCTCTTGGAAGCGAGCTAGCAGCTCCTCATACTGCTCTTCTGACACCATGGCTGGGGAGGCAGGGGAGATAGGGGAGGCGGGGGAGACGAGGTTGAAACCTTCTTCTGCTGTCAGGGACGCGTCCAGGGTGGAGGGGGCCCGGCTGTAGCGCCCGGCAGAGGGACCCTCTCGGGGGACGAAGCGGGCGCGCGTACTGACGGGCCCGATCTGGGACTATAGTCCCTGGCCACTTAGACTGAAGTGGAAAACGTGAATTGTTATTAAAAGGAAGAACTACACTACTTACCTGAAGTGGAAAACGTGAGAAGAAGGTTACTTCTTCAGTTCCCACTTCAGGTTCATTTATGTACATGCGGCTTGGGTCACGTGACAGGTGCCACGTCATCTGCGGAGAGGGCCGCAGCCATCCGGGTATCCCCGCGGGGGATCCCGAGGGCGTCCGCGCGTGCTGGGCGTAGCGGGAGGTCGCCCGGGGTGTCCGAGCCGGACGGGTCAGCAGTACAATGATACAAGGGAAGGTGGTCCGTGTAAATAGAAAGAATAAACAGAAAGGGAGAGTGAAATAAAGGAGGAAGAGAAAAGAGGGAAGAGGGAGGAAAGGGGAAGAGGGAGGAAAGGGGAAGAGGGAGGAAAGGGGAAGAGGGAGGAAAGGGGAAGAGGGAGGAAAGGGGAAGAGGGAGGAAGGATGGGTAGCGGGGAGCGGGTGAGCGGGTGAGCGGGTGAGGTGGGCCCAGGTGGGCCCGGGTGGAACCGGGTCAGGCGGGTGTGCCCTGACAGCCACCCAGCCACGAGCACCCCCACCTAGACCCCCACTCCCACCAACCAGACCCCCTCTAGCCACCACCCCCCCCTACGCGCGGCCCACACCCACCACTTCACGACCTACGCCCGCACCCGCACCCCCAACCCCCGCAACCCGTCCCACGCCAGGAACAGGTCCACAGCCAATGGACCTCGACCGATCGAGGACTGACCAAAGACGGAAGGGGTTGTGCTACAATTGCAACGCCCCAGGCCATGTCGCACGAGAGTGCCCGCACCCTAAGGTCCACCGAGTCCGACGCCTGCATCCTGTCAGGGACCGACCCGGGGTCGAGAGCGCCCGGGTGTATCGCCCGAGGCTGAGGGTCCGGTAGGTATGACGCGGGGGCGCGTAGCAGCGGGCCCGAAGCAGACAAGGGTCCCTGGCCACTAAGACTAAAGTGGGAAATGTGTTATTGTCATTATCAAGGGAAGTGTAAGCTACTTGCCTAAAGTGGGAAATGTGAGAAGAAGGTTGCTTCTCAGTTCCCACTTAGGCTGTGTTTATATACATGTGGTTGAAGGCCATGTGGGAAGCGCCACGTCATCCGAGCACACAGCCACCTCCGTCTGGGTACCTCCGTAAGAGGTCCTAGGAGCGTCCGGTGTGCGGGGGGTTGTCCGGTGTGTCCGGGTTCGGGTGCGTTACGCTGCGGCCAGGTCAATGGTACATTGATACAAAGGAAGTCGTCCGTGTGATAAGAAAGGAATAAAGAGGAGAGAGAATAGAAAAGAAGGAGAGGAAGGAAGGGAAGGGAGAAAAGGGGAAGAGGGGGGAGGTCGGGAGGAGTGGATGGTGGGGCACCGGGTTAGGTGGGGCCGGGTCAGGCGGGTGTGCCCTGACACATCCGGAGGACCTACGAGCGTTGATGGAAGGGCTGAAGAGGCAATTGGGTGAGGGACCAGAGGCAGAAGAGGGAGAGACGGGGCCAGACCCCCAGGAAGAGGATTTTCAGGAAGGCGACCGGTGAGGGATGCGCCCTGGCCGCCTGTAGAAGATAACCCGTGTAAATACCGCAACGTGCGCGAGTCAACGCCACTGCAGAAATTCCATCGAGTTATCGCAAAGAAAAAGAGGAAAAGCGCATCCTCTACCCACAGAAGTGAGAGACGCCCAGAGCTAACACCCGAAGTAGCGGTGTCTCCACCCGCCATTTACGTCCTTTCCAAACAATCCCCCAGGTCACTCAACCTCACGGTGACGTTGACCGCCCTGACCTCTCTCGCCCCCGTATCAGTGTCAGCCCTCCTGGATTCAGGGGCCACCGGGAACTTCGTAAGCCCTGAGTTCGTCCGGAAGCACAGGCTCGAGACCACCCCGCTCCCACAACCCATACCCATCCACAATGTCGATGGCACCCCGAACGAGAATGGGGCCATAACGGAAGAACTGGAAGCCCTCCTGACGTTCGGACGACATACAGAACGGGCCCGCTTTGCAGTTGCAAACCTGGGATGCCAATCCCTCATCATAGGGCACTCGTGGTTGCTGCATCACAATCCAGAGGTGGACTGGGCACGACAGAAGGTCGTCATGTCCCACTGCCCATCCTCCTGCAGGGGGTCGCGAGTGGGAGACGACCAAGACCTCACGGTAGAGCCCGGGGACGGGATCTATGCTGCGATCCTCCCCCCGGGGTGGGGACATGACCTGAGAGCAACCACGACGCCATCCCAGCGGATGGCCCAGGAGGCCCATGACCCGGGGGCAGAGCCCGTGCCCTTTGAGATGTTGGTACCAGAGCACTACCAGGACTTCCGGGACGTGTTCTCTAAGGAAGCCTTTGACCAGCTACCCCCCCGGAAGCCCTGGGACCACACCATAGACCTGGTGCCAGACGCGAAGCTACCCAGAGGAAAGACCTTCCCTCTCTCGCGACCCGAGCAGAAAGAACTGGACGAGTTCTTACAGGAAAACTTGCAGAACGGATGTATACGCCCGTCCAAATCCCCAATGGGGGCGCCAGTCTTCTTTGTCAAGAAGAAGGACGGGTCGTTGCGCTTGGTCCAAGACTATCGGAAACTGAACGAAATCACGGTCAAGAACTCGTACCCGCTCCCCCTCATCTCAGACGTTCTCGCCCGCCTTCGCAACGCCAAGTACTTTTCGGCCCTAGACCTACGTTGGGGGTTCAACAACGTCCGGATCAAAGATGGGGACGAGTGGAAGGCAGCGTTCGCGACCAACCGGGGGTTATTTGAACCCATGGTGATGTTTTTCGGCCTGTGCAACTCCCCCGCGACCTTCCAGACCATGATGAACGACATCCTTCGGGATTTCATCGACCGGGAAGTCGTCATTTGCTACATGGACGACATCCTCATCTTCACCGCGACCCTAGAGGAACACCGGAGGGTAGTACGGGAGGTCCTGGAGACGCTGCGAAGGAGGAAGCTCTTCCTGAAGCCCGAAAAAAGTAAATTTGAGCGGACACAGATTGAGTACTTGGGCCTCGTCATCTCGGAGGGCAACATGGCGATGGATCCTGTGAAAGTCCGTGGAGTTCTTGACTGGCCGGTCCCAACCAAAGTGAAGGAGGTGCAGTCCTTCCTAGGGTTCGTGAACTTCTATCGCTGGTTCATCAAGGACTTCTCAGAGAAAGCATGCCCCCTCCACAAGCTGACCCGGAAAACCCAAGCCTGGAATTGGGGCCCGGATGAGGACGGTGCCTTCCTAGCCCTTAAAGAAGCCGTCACCACTGCACCCGTCCTCTCCTTCCCTTCAGACTCCGGCCGCTTCAAGCTCGAATGCAACGCTTCGAACTTCGCAACCGGTGCAGTCCTCTCCCAGCTCCAGTCGGATGGGGAGTTCCACCCGGTAGCGTTCATGTCCAAAAGCTTCACGGACGTAGAACGCAACTACGAAGTGTACGACAAGGAAATGCTGGCGATCGTCCGAGCCCTTGAAGAGTGGCGGCACTTCCTAGAAGGCGTTGAAGAGAGGGTTGAGATCTACACCGATCACCGCAACCTGAGCTATTTCCGGACGGCCCAAAGGCTGAATCGACGCCAAGCCAGATGGACCCTCTTCCTCTCCCGCTTCCACTTCACCCTCGTCCACTGCCCTGGGAAGCTCATGGGGAAGCCGGACGCACTCTCCCGTCGTGCTGACCACCCGAAGGGGAGAGACGACAACGAGGGGCTAACTCTTCTCCAACCCGCCTGGTTCGAAGCCCGTGCGACAGAGGCAGTTTCGGTAGAAGGTGAAGAGGCGGGTATTCTGGGAAGGATACGTGAGGCAAGGGATCATGACGAGAAGGTAGTGAAGGCCATGCGAGAACTGGGTGAAGGGACGTTAAGGTCGGACGAATGGGAGAAGCAGGGTGACCTGATCCTATACCGGGGAAGGGTGTATGTCCCAAAAGATCCCCAGCTCCGCCATGATCTGGTACGGCTACACCACGACTCACGGGCGACAGGACACCCAGGGCGATGGAAAACCCTGGAACTCGTCTCCCGTGACTACTGGTGGCCCCGGATGGCTGAGTATGTCGGGCGATATGTACGCGGATGCGACACCTGCAATCGCGTCAAACCCTTCCCCTCACGAAAGGTTGGGAAACTTACCCCGAATAAGATCCCCACCCATCGTTGGCAGGTCATCTCAGTGGACATGATAGGGGAGCTCCCAGAGTCCAGAGGATATAATGCCATCCTGGTCGTAGTAGACCGGCTGTCCAAACGCATCCACGCGGTCCCCACCATGACGACTGTGGACTCGGAGGGTATCGCACGACTCTTCTTAGAGCATGTCTGGAGACACCACGGGCTCCCGGAAGAGATCCTCAGCGATAGAGGGAGCGCCTTTGTCTCCCGCTTCTCGAAGGAGCTCGCAGACCTCCTAGGTGTCAAGCTGACCCCTTCAACGCCCTACCACCCTCAGACGGATGGACAGACGGAACGGGTCAACCAAGAGATCGAGGCCTACCTCCGGGTGTTCGTCAACCACCGCCAAGACGACTGGGCGGATTGGCTCCCGCTAGCAGAATTCTCCTACAACAACCGCGTTCACTCCTCCACTCACCGAACCCCCTTTGAACTCGACACCGGCCAACACCCCAGGATGGGGACAGAACCCACGCACACATCCGAGGTGGAAGCCGCCGATGCATTCTCGTCAAGGATGATGAAAATGCAAGAGGAGGCAAAGGCAGCCCTAGAGCACGCAGCAGACGAGATGGCACGATATTACGACCGGGACCGTGACCCGGCCCCTAAGTATCGAGAGGGTGACCAAGTCTGGCTCAATGCCTACAACTACACGACCGACCGTCCGACTAAGAAACTGGACCACAAGTGGCTTGGCCCCTTTAAGATCACCCAAGTCATCTCCCCGGCCGCCGTTAAGCTCCAGCTCACCGCCCGACAGAAGGGAATCCACCCAGTTGTGTCCGTGACGAACGTCAGGCCACACCTCCCGGACGGTATTGCAGAAAGACCCGCCGACCCACGCCCAGGCCCGGAACTGGTAGAAGGAGAGGAAGAGTATGAGGTCGAGAAGATACTGAACTCTAAGTGGCTACGCCGGAAACTCTGGTATCTGGTAAAGTTCACTGGCTGGCCGAACTCTGAAAACCAATGGCTCCAGCGGGACCACCTAACCCATGCCCCCGACCGAATCGAAGAATTTCACAGGACGCACCCCCAAGCCCCAGGGAGAGAAAGGGAGAACCACCTGGCCGCTTCGAGGCGAAGCGGCTTAAGGGGGGGTGATGTCAGGGCACACCTGCCTGACCCGGCTCCACCCGGCCCAACCTGACCCGGTACCCCGCTGGTCCACCCTTCCTTACCTCCTCCCCCTTTTCCTTCTTCCCCCCTCATCCTCCCCTCCTCAGTTTCTCCTTATCTTACTCCTTCTTTATTCTCCCTTTATTCCACATGGACGACTTTCTCTGTATCATTGTACAATTGACCCATCTGCAGCGCGCCCACCATGTACCTGGCCCGGGCACCTCGGGCGACCTCCCGCTGTGCCTGTCAAAAACCCGTCGGTTATGGAAGAAGGGGTGAATGCGTGAGTCCGAATGCAGGCGGGGGCTCAACTAGAGGGGGGTCCGAGGGCTCCGGTGATGAACCGAAGCTTCTCAGGGAGCCCGGTTCTGCTGGATGGTACAAGAGGCTCTAAGAAGGACGCGGCCTCAGCGACTCGGAGGGAGCGCTGTGCCTCCGTTACGTCTCTGTTAGTCCTTGTATTTCTTATGTCTGAGGTGTCTTGTAGAACAGAGACAGGAATCACTCAGAGGGACTTTGGGTGGCATTTTAGTCGAGATTAGAACTGAGGAACTACAGGTTCTAATCTACGTGTATTTATAAAAGTGGATGGGGAGGACTTTAGTCAAAGCCCGAAATGACAAAACGGGGAAAACACCAAAAGGTACCGAATGATACCGAGAGGTACCGAAAGGTTCCGAACGATATCTAAAACGGGGAACCGAGGTGTCGGGCCAAGGAGGGCGGAGTTGGAGGCCAGAAAATGAATGAGGAAGACAAATGGGGAAGGGGGGTTAGCCGACTGAATGGTAGTAAGAAGGTAGTCGTGCTAAGAATGGAAGATGACTAATAAGTGATAGCGTGAAGGAGATCACCGAAGGATACGGTTAGTTCCGAAAGCGGAGTTGCGTGTCCGAAGGATGTTGGGTGACTCCAATAAATGAAGTGGGCGAGGGAATGGTTTAAGGGCATGTCACGGGATGTCGGAGGTCCGTCAGGATATCGGAGCAAATCCGGGGTCTCCGAATGTTCCGACTCGGGACCGAGGTTCCGGGATGGGAGTAGCCAAGGTTCGGTGTGCCGCAACCCGACCGGAGCTGAGACAGCCAGGAGGGAAGGTGATTTGGAGAGTGGGGAGGCATGGTGTAGGGGATGGTGAAGTTGTTAGGAAGGTGTGATGTGGTGGGAGTGTGCGGGGTCGGGATTCCGGGATATGACAGTGCCCAGCACGCGCGCCTGCACCGGATACCCTCGGGATCTCCCACGGAGACACCCAGGTGGTTACGGCTGTGTGCGAGGGTGACGTGGCACCCATCATGTGATCCAAGCCGCATGTATATAAACGAACCTGAAGTGGGAACCGAAGAAGTAGCCTTCTTCTCAACCTTCCACTTCAGGTAAGCAGTACAATATCTCTCCTTTAATGATAATAACAACCTTCCACTTCAGTCTAAGTGGCCAGGGACCACTGTCCCACATCGGGCCTGTCAGTACGCACGCCCGATCCGCCCCCCGCCAGGCTCTCGGTCCCGGACGCTATACCCGGACCCCCTCGACCCCGGACGAGTCCCTGACACGAAGGAGAGGTGAGGGCCTGAATGAAAGGATGCTCAGAGACGGATATGAGCGTCATGTTATCGCACCAAGGATTATTGAAATTTCGTGGAGCTCGTATGATAAATAATCCATTATCTGAGATGGCGGTTCCAGTAGGATAGAGACCAGAAGGAAGATTGCCAAGCTTCACAGGGGCTATGCCATGGCCGAGGATTGCGACGTTCCCATCAATATCTTCGGTAGCAACCCTGTGGCTGCCATGGACAAATTCAATCCAGTCAGGGAGATTGGCTGAATTGTGCTGCAATTGGCAGATTGTACGCTGATGGTCAATATCGACAACTTCAATGACACCGCTGCCAAACCCGAGCGCAACATGGCGACCATCAAGGGAGAGTGCAGCACAGGTTACAACGCCATTACGAATATCAGGTTGGTAGAATTCAACTTCGTAGCTGACCTCCCGTCCCCATCGGCCAACCCTTTCAGCCAACTTTGCGTGCATGACTTCTCGGGCCCTGCATGAATCCTTGCTTAAAGGGATCGTGTCACCAAACTTGCCACGAATAGAGAAGACCCGGACACCAGAGAGATGGCCATATTGTTTGTAAACGGAGGGTGGTGCGAAAGGGAGATCCGATCGATAGAACCTCCATGGATATTTCTCGGCGTTCCAGGTTACCTGATGCAGATCTCTCAAAAGTTGGATTGAATCGTGGTTCTATCAAAGATATATCAATCACGAAAACATCGGACAGATAGTTTATACTTACATTATATCCAAGTAATTGTTCAGGAAATATCTCTCCACGTCATGTCTCGTTCATGTGGTCTTGCAAATGCGCGAATGTTAATACATAATTCCGTGTAATGAAGGAATCAAACTCGTTTTGCAATTCATTCGAGTCTCGTGAAAAAAGTTGTGAAGGGTCCAAGTGCTTGAATAAGCGTTCAATAACATAGTCGAAGCGACTGCGATATTCCTTCTTTTTCGCCCTAAATTCCTTCCATTTCCCTTCTTCTCCTAAAGAAATGGGATCAGTGGGTATCCCAAACACGTTCCGCTCACAACAATCGTTGAAATGTCGAAGGAGCGGCAATCCAAGGAGATACCCATTCACGTCATCGATGAAAAATACTTTGTCTTTCTCATCACCAATTGGTTTCCCGGTTATGAATTCGCTTGCTGTTGCGTGATAGAAGGTTATATCCTTTGCATTCTCCAAGGGAAGATTTATGATCGAGCTGATTGGTTCCAATGTCGCACGGATCTCATCCTCGCTAACTCCAAGCATCTGCGACATGGAAGACACACCCCCCAGCCCATACGCCGTAAGAATTGCGGTGACTACTAAGCGATACATCTTGGATATATCTGGGGGAATTCCAGCTGAATCCACCACATAGGCTTGCCGAAGGATTCGCAAGTATTCCTGATTGAGGTCGGTGGGTGTACCGGTGACACTACGCAAGCCCTGAAACGCCGACTGTAGGGTACGACCACGCCGTGTCCGCTGGCAAACATCGCGAACCCGGATTGATGCCATAACAGGCAACCCACGGCAAGCCCAGGCAAAATCATTAAGTTCCCACTCTGTTGGTTTCCATGAAGATTTTCTGATGACATCCCGAAGACCATCCTCCACAATACAACAAACTGTGTGGAAATCTTCATCGTACTCTATCTTGTCCACATCCTCGCATGGTATAACAAGACCCTCGTGTTGAGCTTCAAACCAAGCTGAAATGACTCCTGGCTCAGGACGACAGCTAACTAGCACAGAAAATGTTTGCGGGAGCTCCTGAAGACCAAGTACCAGCCCCATCAAGGACTCAAGCGTCTCCTGATTGCCGCACTCATCGAGACCATCCAAAACGATGACGAAACGATCCGGGAATATGTCCTTCAGGTTACGTATAGGCTCAATCACCAGAGTCTTGATTTGTTTTTCTAGGGGTAATTCCTGAAACAAGGCCAAATCCGGTTTCCGAAGTTGTCTGACGAGCGACAATTTGAAGTCCTCGTTGAAGGATGCAAGTTGGCAGGTAAGGGTAGAGGGAAACTGTTCAACAGAATCCAAGCCCGATCCTCTCCGGTTCTTGTCCCAGAAATATGACGCTGCCAGTGCGCCCTGCTGCTCTAGAGTGGATGCGATACTCATGGAGATCGCGGTCTTCCCTGTCCCAGGGGACCCCCGTAGCCAAACAAATCGGTTCTCAGGTTTCTTCAGGTGCTCGAGTATGGATTCTTGAATCTTGAGTCGTGTGCCCGGTAGGCACTCTGATTTGCTTTTTACGTAAATATGCTCGGCCGGGGCTCGCTTGAGTCTCGATATCTCGGCTAGGAGCATTAGTAAATAGGCAATTCACAGGTTTGTACACAGACACGTACATTGAACCGATGCGTGCTCGGTGCGAAGCAGAATTAAAGTCAATGATCTCAGCTGTGGCGAACATGAGGAGTTAGAATTTGACCATTCAAAAAATGTCGGGCACGCAAACCTCGAATCGACGGATAACATCATTGAGGCAGTTCTTCATATTGGTTATTTGCTGTGTTATATTAGATGTTTGAATGGTCTTCTCGACGATATTTTTTTCCTGAACTAATTTAATGTCTTCTACTTGTATTTGCAATGCCCTACGAAGAGAATAAGTGAATGTGAGCAAAAGGGAAGAATGAGATGCGTACACGCGGAATTCCTCCACTAAGGTTTCAAGCTCCGGAGGGATCTTTCCAGTCCAAGTCTGGAGGGGCTCAAACACCGACTTGCCCGCCTGCTGGATCACTTCGCACAACTGTTTGAGATCCTGGGTGTTGCCGCTAACATTCTACATGCATGCAACCAGATATAAAAGACGACCACCATCGAGATCTTCAAGATTCTCAAACCTCATAGATTTGAATCCCTGTCAAAAGGGCGTTTGGGATCTGATCAAGATTTGGGATAGGGACGAGCCTGAGAGCAGTGGCCGCGGTTCGGAGGAGGGCTTTAGTGCTCCCAATGATCATCTTCTTCGGATCTCCATCGGATCTGCGAGGTGCCGCCGGGCCCGATGGAGCAGCTGGAACTGACGACCTGGCATCTGAAGCCTCTTCCTCTGCGCTAGGAATTACTCGTGACGAATCAGTAGTCGCTTCGGTGGGAAGGGGAGACAGCGATGGCCATGGGTCGTTCGTGGATGTCTGGACGGGTGTAGTCAACATAGGATGACCGAGATCGACATTGGTTGATTGGTTGAGACGATTGGGATGGGAGCTAGGGCTTTTCTTCAATCGCCCAAAGATCCTGTCTCGAAAAGACGTCGATTGCTTCGTGGCATCATCCCCTGAGGAGGCACCAGTAGAAGGCGAAAAAATAGGCGCTGTAGCAGAAAGGATACCAGGATGTGATCCTGCAGAATTACCATGTTGATCTCTGTGAGCCGATACGTCGCTTGCAGTCGCGGAAACAGTGATCTGAATGCTGGAAGCAGGAGAGATGGAAGTCCGCGGCTGATCATCAAGAGGCTCAGAAGGGCGTTGCGACCTAGTAAACTGAGAGAGAAATCTGGGGGCTGAGGGCCTTTCGGACATCGTGTGAGTGTAGCTAGGAGACGTTCGGCGGCAGAACTGCTTACATGATGTACTGTACAGTGGACATAACAGGTAGGACAACGTTGAAGCCGAAAAAAGCCGTCAGTAAGGAAATTGTTCATATTTTCCCTTGCTTCAAGTTAGGAACTTGCATAACGGCCGCGGATTCGACGCGCGCGCGTGCGGGGCCCGCCAGTTGCCCATCATGACTGCGCGATGGCGGAAATGGTACCGCCCTGACAGACTGTGGATCTTCGGTAGAGATGGGGTGGACCAAGTCCGGCGTTGTAAACTCACAAAGGCCTCCATACAGTTCCAAAGCATTTTCCTCGCTGACGGTACAGTCATACGAACGAAGCAACCTTGGGCGCAAGAACGATCAGTTGATAAAGAGTGGACCCAGGCACTACTGAGAAGCATGAGCAACTCGTTTCAGTCCAAGACGCTTAACAGTACCAATGATGGTGCAATTGCATCCATTTCCCCTATCCCATGCATAGGACCCGGGACCGAACCGTGAACCGGCCGAACCACGGATCTGGTTCGGTTCCGGTTCTCTTAGGGTATTGCGAACCAAAAGCGAACCACAAAACCATTGAAGGATTGTAGCCAACCACGTTGGATATTGCGCATACATGCATAAAGTAGAGGTCAGGGTCGAACGCATTTAGGGATGGCTGAAAAAAAATTAGAAAGGAAATTTAACTACACACACTCGAAGTGTCGGACACCTGGTAAATCCAACCCATCGGGACCTAATTCCATGGACCAAAGGTTACATCTTTCCAGATAGAACGTTCAAATGGTTCCGAACCGAACCGAACCGGGACGGAACCGAAATGCAATTCGGTTTCGGTTCATTACGTCACTGGTTCGGTTCTGGTTTGCCGGAACCGATTCCGCTTCCGCTTCTCAAAAAGAACCGAATCTAGGACCTGAAACATCATCGTGCCCAATCGACTTCCGTGATCTGTTGAAGTTTCTTGGTACGCTGTGGACCGTCCATTGAGTCCGTCGGACTATATTTCTAATTGTACACGGACATTTCCTTGAAGGATTGCCCGATGCTTCCGTTTTTTGAGTCCATGCTGATGGACGCAGTTGTGGAGGGCTTAAAAGCCACAACAAATTTTCCCTCTCTCTCTCTCCTCAGTTCACGTATCTAGAACTGAGCGCTTACACGACGCTAGTTCATAATTTCAATATGATCAAGTCAACCACGCCGCAATCTTCGAAACCTCGTCGCGCCCCACAGACCTCTGTGATCAAGTCAACCACACCGCAATCTCTGAAACGTCTAACATACTTCGTCATCTGTCCCGACAGCCTTGCCTTAGGCCCAATGTCTCTAGATCTTAAGGGTGTCAGAATTGTCAGGGATCTCCGTGATAAAATTTATGAGAAGCACAAGCTGCTGCATGACGAGTACAATGTCGGCGCGCTTGTCTTGTACAAGGTAAGTGGGTAGGCCCTCCAGTCTGAAGAATGCTGTGCTGATCCAAAGAAGCCTGATAATTTGACGATAAGGGGCGATGGAAAGCTTATTGATAGAGCAACGGGTAGTATAACTACGAAGGATCCTCTTGATGGTCCTGATGATGAAGCAAACGACATTTTTGGACAAGACTCGGGTAGGGGCCAGGTCCATGTGGTAGTCAAAGTGCAGCGCAGTGAGTCATATCGTTTCGTTTGTTCAGCTCAGCTAATCCTTCCAATTTTTGCTGTAGTCCTTAAACAGACGGCCAATACAGGTGCGCAATACTTCTTTGTTCACACATTATTGACTTCTCAGTGTGCTCCGCCTATCCAACAGTCTCTCTTATCACTGAGAAGGATCCACTTTACGGCGGCTTGGCCATCATCCGCAGCCATCTCTGGGGAAATGAGGGTCGCTTACGCACCTCAATACACGTACCCGACCTTGATGATCTTAATAACAAATCTCAAGAATCTAAGCCAGAGGACGTCACGATGGGTGACGCTACGGCGAAACCTGGAGCACTGTTCTACAACCTGATGGAGATCCCGAACGTGCTGTGGAATATATCCGAGGTGCTCGAAATGAGATTTTATGTGCGGAACGAATACAATGAGCTCGATGCATTCGTGGAGGAGCAGAGACAATCAGATATCGCTGGGTTCCATCGGCGCAGACCGATTTTGCTTGTTGGACAACCTGGAATAGGTACGTGGGATTGTGCTGGATTGTCATTGCACAATGCGACTAATCACGCTCCTAAAGGCAAGGCTGTCTATTTGACGCACTGTCTCCTGAATCGGCTCGCACAAGGAAAGCTCACCGTGCTCTCCAAGTCACCTTTGATACGTTTTGCCTTTCTCGAATCTGGTGTTTACATGATTCCAAATGATTCCTTCCTACATTGGCGGAATCCCGAGCTCTCCGTAGCTGAAGGAGCCAATTTGGATGGCCTTGTTCTCTCTCATCTTGCTTCGGCTGTGGAGGTCAACACTCTGCTGCAGCAGCGATGGAGGATCTTGGTAGCATCGTCGTCCGAGCCAGAAGAGGTGGAAAGATGGGCAAGGAAAAACAATCCGAACATGTTTTACATGAAAAGATGGAGCTGGCAAAAAGTGTGTGTATCCCGGTAAGCCGCCAGTTGTGTAGGTAGAGGCCTAGTAGTGCTCATCTCTCCCAGCGGTTATGCGAAGGAGCAGAGGGTTGATGATGAAGCTTGGCGTGTTGCGTTCATAACGTATGGGGGCTCGGCGAGGCAGTTACTCGATCGTACGCAAGAGCAGGTAGATATCGACCTCGACTCGGCTATTATGGGATGCACTCCCATCTCCCTCTTCCAGCAAGCGGTGACACATGAAGCCAAGAAATATCACCACCATCTGGTAGAAATCAATCCCTTCCAAGACGAGAATGGTCACGCAGATGATTTCCCTCTTTATTTTCAACAAGCTCATGAAAAACAAATGGTCGAAAGTTTGGCCCAGTACTTCTACGATTATATAAGGGAGCCCTCTACACCCTCCACAACCGGTCTGATGTTCGAAACTGTCGGGCATGTCTACACCCTCGAAAAAACTAAAGCTGCCCTTCACGTACTAGGACTCGAAGACGGCAACAAAAAACTATTCCATTTGGAACACATCGACAATGAGAAGGTGGAGGCACTCTCCGGTTTTCCAGTGGATAAGGTCCCTTGTCTGGATGCCGCCAAGTACTACCGACCGGTTCCTGGGGACCTGCCTGGTATCGACTCGTTCGCTTTCGAAAGGGATGAGAACCACACCATCACCGGTGTTGTCATGTTTCAGTACATGATTTCTCCACGACACCCAGTCAAGGAACCTCACATTAACAGGCTTTGGGATGTGCTGCAGAAACAACACAAGGGGGCGTGGCAATGGAAGATCATATTTGTCATCCCAAAGAAATCGTTCAGTGAACGGATGCCCGCGAAGGCCTTGACAACAGTGTTGTCGCAATTTGTGCTGGAAATTGATGTGGTGGATATGTGGGAGACCTTGAAAGATAACGTTGATACGCACAATTTATGGGACTTTCCCTGTTGATATGGTGTTGGAACACTGACATCTCCGATGTAACACTCCGTAACACTCTAAGCATTGTAATGCCAATAACTGTCACTGGATTGCAGCACCCCTTGATTCCTCACCACCGTAGTTGACGAGGGAGGTAGAGTTACCTGTTCAGAAATCGTACTTAGTCGGACACTTTGACCAGTTGGTATGACTGCGGCATCAATTGCAGACTTCATCGGAGCATCGTCGGCACTGTGAAATAGAGCAATAGGCAGGTTGAGAGAATTTTTAGATCATTATGGCATCATTGGTTTGCTTTTCAATAGTGACTCGGACGGTAGTATTGGAATGCACATTGTCCCTAGGTTGATTGTGACTCCGTGCAGTGACCATGAGCGTCGCCATCCTAACGTATCACAATGCCTTGTAATTGTGTAATTGTTCACCTCCATTGGAAGCAGGTGTCATTGGGTGACCTGAATTTGGAACTGTCGTCTGAATTGAGAAGTTAACGGGACTGATCCTTGGAGTGCGCACATAATAAAGCTTCGGCTCCATTATAGCAAAACATTTGCAGCAGCCAGATCATAAATCACTTTCGGCACTCAACGCCACTAATCTAACACCACGCACTATGGCATCAACCATAGGCAGCCAGCCTCTATTAGCACAGACATCAACCAGTCGAAAGGAGTCGTGAGCGTGTATGTGTTCGCGCGCCCGATCGTACAACTAGCTAAGTTTGGCAGTCGGGCCATATCACCATTTATTCAGTATGGTTTCTGTAAGTGAACCTACAAAACCCCTCTGAGATGAGCGCAAAAAATCACGTGTTTGATGAATTTACACAAATATGAAAATGATGATATTTTTTTTGAATCCGCCAATTACAATGAAGGAAATGAATAGGATGCAAGCGTGAAGACGCACGGGCAGGGGCCCGGGCGCCTTCATAACTGTGGGGCATTTAACGGAAGGGAACAGAAAGTTGTATGCAGTAAGAAAAAAATAGTGGATGAAGGGGGGCGAGGGAATTGTGAGGCCAGTTTGACTGTACATATATATGGTTTGGTCAAGATCCCTAGCGATGGCGGTTTGACTTAGCGGCTGATGCCGGATTCTCTTCAATCCTGCGTCGGGATGGATCTTGGTTCGAGTCCTGTATGGTGTTTCTTTTTTTCTCCCTTAGAAAACATTTAAGATGAAAAACTTCAATTCCAAGGGGTGATCAATGTCATGAAAAATGTACATTGGGCGGCTTTTGACTTCGTGATCAACCCCGGATCCGTGGCTGAAATTAACACTTTATATATTACTTTTAGGACCGGATCCATGTGAAGTCTACTTGGTCTAATGGATTATAGCGCTGTTCATGACCCTGTCTCCCCCCTGCTTGTGCACGTTCGATGCATTCTTGGTGGATTTTTTTTTGCCACAGTTATTGCACGAGGATGACTTTAATGTATATATAACACCGATAAGCAATGCTACACTAATTGCACTAAACAAACCCTATTCCGAGCACGTTCTACAATACACAAGCGCTGTAATGGTAATTAATAATTTTAGTTTGGTAATTGGGTTGGGTTGGGGAATAACAGGGAGGGGACGATGAGACCGCACGCAATGAATATTTATTACATAATAACGTCACATGTAGGCAATGGTCGTTGGCTGGTTTCTAAATCAATTCCCTTCATTTTTCATGTTCGGCCATGATCACGTGTATATTTCCTTTTGCGCTAATCTCAGAGGGGTTTTGTAGGTTTTCTGTTTCTGTATGAGAAGTCCCGACGCTGTCGTCCCCGTGGCTCCTGATGGCATGACCACTGCTTCTTGGGGTGCGTAGGCTGGCCTAGGGAGCGGAGTGACACCTGCCTCTGTCCGGAGCATCCTTCTTCGCATATTCACTGTTGCCAGCACTGTCCCTCCTGCCATGAGAATCCGCATTCCGATCATGGTAATTCACGATCTAAGCGAACCAAACAAGGAGGCTATTTCGTTACCCCTTAATGACGATGACGCTGGGATGGGACTGGAACGTTCCGCATGGCACAATGGTTTCGGAGACGAAAGATGACCTCGTGCGACATTCTCGAATGTTGAAGACACTCAAGTATGCATTTGGGACGTTCCCCTTTTCGCTCATCCTTGTTGTTTGCCCTCGGACTCATAATTCCACTTAACCCAACGTTGTTCAGTCTGTTTTACATACGCGCATAGGATATCTCCTCCGCCCGGGTAACTCTGTTTGAGTTTCACCCTAGAATTTCTAGAGACGGCCATTGCAGAGGTGTTGCCTCTTCGCACTGAAGAAACCTGAGCACCGATTTGTTTGGCTACGAGGGTCTCTTGGGACAGGGGAGACCGCGATCACTATGAGGTATCGCATCTCATGCTTGCCTGCCAACTTGCATCCTTCAACGAGGACTTCAAATTGTCGCTCGTCAGACACCTTCGGCAACCAGCTTTGGAGTCAGTTCAGGATTTTCCCCTGGGAAAACAAATTGAAGCTCTGATGACCGAGCCAATGTGTGACATATTCCCTTCAGGTAAGGATCGCTTCGTCGTCGTTTTGGATGGTCTCGATAAATGCGGGAATCAGGAGTCCCTGATGGCTGGTACTTGGCCTTCAGGAGCTCCCGCAGGCACTTGCTGTACTAGTTAGTTGTCGTCCTGATCCAGGAGTCATTTCAGCTTGGCGTTTGAAGCTCACAATGAGGGTCCCGTTATACCATGTGAAGATGTGGACAAGATGGAGTACGGTGAAGATTTCCACGCAGTTTGCTGTATTGTGGAGGATGGTCTTCGGGATGTCATCAGAAAATCTTCATGGAAACCAACAAAGTAGGAACTTGGTGATTTTTCCCTGGCTTGCCTGTCAATCCGGGTTCGCGATATCTGCCAGCAGACATCGCGTGGTCGCACCCTACGGTCTGCGTTTCAGGCTTGCGTAGTATCACTGATACATCTATCAGGAATCCTTCGGCAAGTCTATGCGGTGGATTCAGCTGGGATCCTCCGAGATGTATCGCTTAGTGTTCACCGCAATTCTTATGGTGGATGGGGTGAATGATGTATCTTCCATGTTGCAGATATTCTGGATTAGCGAGGATGGCGTCCGCGCGATATTGGAACCAATCAGCTCAATCATAAATCTTTCCATGGAAAATGCAAAGGAGACCACCTTCTATCATGCAACGGCAAAAGAATTCATGAAGGGCATCCAACTGGTAATGAGAAAGACAGTATTTTTCACCGATAACGTGAATGACCACTCCTTCGACATTTCGATGATTGTTGTGAGCAGAACGTGTTTAGGATACCCACTGATCCCATTTCTTTAGGAGAAGAAGGAAAATGGGAGGAATTTATGGCAGAAAAGGAGGATTATCACAGCCGATGTTATTTACTACTTATTTGACCATGTACTAGCTTAAACCCTTCACAACTTTTTTCACAAGAGTCCAATACGAGTTTGATTCCTTCACTACGCGAAATTATGTGTTAACATTCGCGCAACTTGCACTGCTACAGGCATGTGAGTTGGGGTCAATGTATATTTCCTTTCAATTTACTTCGATTTACATAAAGTTTCCTTGCCGGTTAAAGCAGGGATTTCGTATCCGCTGAGAGAAATTCCATCATCCCTTGATGAAGCCATAGTAGCAACTGAAGTGAAAAGCTGAGCAACTGAATCGAAGAGTTGAGCAATGATCCGAGTGTATAGATGTGACCCTTAGGCTGAGAGGTTTCCAGATATGGCAATCCCCTGCTCAGCGGCTCCAGCTCGCGATAGACCGAGGTATGCTACTTTTACTGATGATTTTTCTCAACGCACGTCTTGCGTATTTATATGTACAGCGAATGTAAGCGCGCGCACGCAAGCGCGAAAAGATTTCCCACGACAATCCAGAACATTCCGGAAGGTTCCGGTGACTCATAGATAATGATAGATTCCAACAGCTACGATTGCCGAACAGCGAGGATGTTTATAGCGCGTAGCAAGTCTACGCAGTTGGGTTGGGCTGAGCATTCCCGTTTCCCATTCCCAGATTACCTCACCAAATGGCATGGCCAGTGATGGGTATGTCCCACTTCAAATCCATCGCTGTGGGTGCCTTTTCCGGGATAGTACTCCAGGCTGCGTGCGTAGTCGATGACATTGACAATTGTCTTTGTGGATAATAACATCTTCGCTCCTTCATCTCCCGGCGCCCACGCAAATGAACTTCACGTTCTTCCCTTCCTGCAATAGACTCCTCGGTGTAATTACCATCCAGACTTTTCTCTATTACGAAAGGTTTTCCAAGGACCATATCTCTCAGAAGACCGTCATCGGATTCTTATGGTGGGTGCTGGCCAGTCGAGTAGTTTACATTTGAATGATGGTTGGGTAACTGCGCACTCCACTTTCAGGCTCGTGCAGATGTTTCAAGTGTGAGCCAAAAGCCGCGTCAGATACATTTGTCAATGACTTGCTGTTTGTCTAGGATAACTTCGCTTTACGTGTACATATGGATTGTTGAACATGCTGGGGAGCCGGTTTTAATAAAATGGTAGGCCCTCCCGTAGACTCATCGCACTGGGTGTGACTTTGTCCCACGACAGGTTTGATACTTTCTACCAGTTATCTATGGTAGGGTCATTATTTCACTCAACCCCGGTCCGAGGTACACCGGAGGTTATGTACCTTTTCATAATTCGCTCCACTAGGTTATTTGCTCTGCCATCGTTCAATTTTTTTTCGTCCTAAGACTCTATCGACGTAAGTCCCTCCGGTAGTCCTTGATTTTGACATCCATCTGAATCGTGTCCAGTCAGTGGATCGATCTGGCTACCGATATCGCTTGTATGTCATCACCGTTCATCCTACAGACATTTCCTTTCTTACGGGATCCTTATGGACAGATTTTGCTAACTCTGGCGCAATTTGGTGAGCGGATCCGAGTGATAATGTTTTTTTCGAGCGTCTGATTATCTCGACCTAGGGACCGGTGTTGGTGAGGTGCAAAATTGTGGGATTAAATCACTTCTGAAATTCTCTGCACTCCGCGCGTGCTGCATACAGTGCTCTTTATTCAGGCGTAAGAGGATCCATCCATCTAAACCAGCGATTTTCTACTGATAGGCTCTTGTCATCTCACCTGACAGAAATGTTACTCACGGTCTCGAAAGCGTACTCTTTTCCAAACACCCACTCACTATATCGTGGCTAACACTAGAGGTATGCGTTCCCATTGACCAGGATATTTCGCTTACATTCCTTCAAAGGCAGTGGCTGATCTCGTGATTGCCTTCGCTATGTCATATTTCCTCCAGAAGCGTCGCACAGGATTTCGGCGGTAAGTGATTGATCTGACTCGTAGACCTAAATGAATGTATTTCTGCCTAAAGGATGGATACAGTGTTACGGAAGTTAACAGCATATGCCATCAGCACCGGCCTGCTGACTGGGTATGATTTTGTGTTGTCGTTACTGAACTAGGTTAAGCTTCCTCTGTTTCCCCAACTTAGCATTCTGGCGCTGGCTACCATGTTTTCTGTATGTTTATTTTTTTCAACTTTTCTGATGTGTAATCCTGACGGCCTTTCTCGGGGCAGGTTGCGTTCCACAGCCCCCAATTTATCCCCATGATTTTCGTCTTTGTGAGTAAAACCTGTCTTTCAATGCAGATGCTTGGCCTTAGTAATACTCCCTAGGTGCTCGGAGGCGTCTATACTACATCCCTCTTAGCAAAGTGCGTATACTGTCACGAAGCAATGCACATAACTGTCTTCAAAGCAAAGTCTCGTATACTGACTTCCCTCTCCTTCACACCAGTTTACATTCGCGCTCGAAACTCTTGAGCGACCCAGGAAAGAACGGGATTTCAATAGAGTTGTCCCACCTTCCTTGCAAGGTAAGAGCAGTGCATCCGTAGCCTACTCCCCCATGACTTGTTCATCAGATACCCAATAATACAATTGCCGTCACTCAGCACGTAGAAGGGGACCATTTGGACGAAGGCACACGTGAGGTCTTTGGTGTCGCCAGCCGAAATTTAGGTGGGACGATCGAGTAATTTGAATCCAAATCTCGGTGTGTCAGCAAGTGCGGCGAGACCCTGTGTGCCCAGTATCTTTATTGAAAAATTGGTAATGTAAAGATAGAACTAGTACATGCATGAGCTCGATGGAGCAATGTCCCATCTAATAGATGATGGGTCTCAGCGGGGAGTGACCTTGGTTGTTCGCATACAGAAACGTAATGCACCGGAAGCGGGATGTGGGCGCAGAGCCAAAGTCCAGGCTGGGGGAACATCCCAATGCTGCAATATAGCAAATCGGAGTGGGCATTGTAGGGTGGTCGTGTTTCGGTTATCATGCAATGCCAAGCAAGATTTTGGCCTGGTCATAACTGGAGTGCGAAGTGTGGACATAGAAACCAAGGTTAAAAACAAATGAGCATGAAGATCAAGAGCACCGCAAAAAGCGAGGGTTCGTCCATATCGATGAAGGGGTCAGAAACCAGGAGGTCGTTTTATTTTTTGATGCTTTTTTTGGAGATCCGGTGGGTGATGACGAATGAGAGACGGGAACCGAAGGCAACTAGTTGGCAAGCGTGCTGGTAGGCCCAGAGAAAAGGCTCATGTGTCCCATAGAAAACAACTACAGTAGCCTGAAGAATGCTCCATTGGATGGAGTATACTGGTCGTGGGCTATATGGATACGTCGCCCGAGGCAAGTTAAGGAGACCCGTGAGAAAAGGGTGAGTACCGTTGGGCGATGTTTGTTTGTTCCGGAAGAAACTGTACCTACTACCCAGGATCCAACTCACAGGGGCTACATAGGATCGGTGGCTATAGCTCAGGTGCGAGATCACGTACTTCTTGTGGAATTTTTTGGTTATCGACGTACGCCATGACGAGTTGAGGCCGGCAGATTGTGTTACCTATATATCTTGCTACCAAGCTTGTGCTCTATTCAGAGCACTTGCTTATAAAGCAGAAATTTTGACGTTTGCGTCTTTGTTCAGTTCACGTACAACGGAACTGAGGTGAGATAGCATCTCAGATTGACTCATTTATCACGCTAGGTACCCATATTCAATCACATTTAGTTCACGTAGAACTGAGCATATTACGCTAGTTTTATAATACTTCTTATCTTGTGTAAATGTACCAACTCTCCCAGCGATTCAATGACCTGGGTCATTCTGAAAGCCTTCGGCACTGTCCTGCCCACCTACTATTTTTTGTGGTGGCCTTGGTCTCGGGGACGCGCAAAGAGACGCGTCTCTGGTGTGTCTGGCTATTCCTATTCCAATCTGTGCTTCAAATTGGATCTCGGCGGCTACAGTCTTGCCTTGTGGCGCAAGCGGACGCTATTCCTCGGTGTAGAGAAACACCACTCTTGCACCAAGCGGTCTAAGGGACAGCGAGATCGTTCCTGTTGGGAGCGTGTTTCCTTTCATGCGGAACCTCCTTGTTTTGGTGTCAATATTCCAATTTGTTAGCCTCCTTCTCACATCCCTCCTTCACACCATGTGCGCAGCCAAGTTTGGCAGTCGAGCCGTATCACCTTTTATTCGGTATGGTTTCTGCATTAGAAGTTCCGACGCTGTCGTCCCCGTGACTCCTGATGGCCTGACCGCTGCTTCTTGGGGTGCGCAGGTTGGCCTAGGGAACGGAGTGACACCTGCCTCTGTCCAGAGCATCCGTCTTCGCATATTCACTGTTGCCAGCACTGTCCCTCCAGGGGAATCAGCATTTCGGTCATGGCAATTCACGATCTGAGCGAACTAAGTGGGCTAATTCGTTGCCCCTTTCTCCTTAATGACTCCGACGCTGGGATGATTCGTTCCCATCACTTCATTCCGTGGATTTCTGGCTTGTCAGACGTGGGAGTGGAACGTTCGGCAGGGCACAATGGTTGAGACGAAAGAGGACCTCGTTTGGGACGTTCCCTTTTTCGCTCATACCGGTATTAGTATTGAGCTACGTACTCAGTCATTCTAGCTCTTCGTGTTGTTTGCCCTTGAACTCATACCGTTATTCAGTTTGTTTTACATATTGGAGCTCAAGAATGCTTTCGGCTGGCCAACTAGGTGGGCAACCATCGCGGTACCTATCATGCGCATAGGATACCGCCTCCGCCCGAGTAACAACTCTGTTTACGTTTCATCCATAGAGTTTCTAGAGACGGCCATTACAGAGGTATCACCTCTGCGCATTAGACCTGCTAGTGCTGAACTCCGAGTCGACTGTGGAAGTGCTATTGGATTCTAAACGTTTGGATTTACGTGCCCAGCACCAAATTTAAATACCTTCAACGGCTGTTAGCATTGCCGTCTACAGCTGAGTGAGGGTTCGGCATTACATGCATGCATCACGACACAGTCGGTGAGAAAGATCTTTATGCGAGTGCGCAATGTCATCTTTGAACTCGGTCCACTTCATCTCTACCAAGTAGCTTAGACCGTTACGCCGTTGATCGAAGGCATTTGATCGAAGGCATTCCACAAGTCAGTTGAATTGCGAATGTCAAGAAGCCAATTCATTACTTGCCGCGCGGCCAACGTTATCTTACCTGTTATGTCCACAATGCAGTTTACACATATATCTTGTGAGAGTTCTTGAGCGCTTTGCTGCCAAACGCTCACTTCAACCCACCGCTGCACTTAGCACCATGCGCAGAAATCGTAATTCCCACTGGCATCGCGCTTCAAAGCCTTCGAACAATCCGCCGCAGGCCTCCATCTCTGGGCCCTCTGTTCCCCACTCCCAGATCCCTCCCGATCCGTCGCCGCCGCTATCTTCACTCATTACCGAAATGAGAATTGACGGTCCGCGTGCGATGCCCCCAACACACTACATCCAGAACAACAGCACAAGCGTCCGCACGCATCAAGAACCTGCAGATATCGGAACATCAGTCCCTGTGGGATCCGCATCTCGTAGCTCTAGTGATCTAAAGAAAACAATCGTCACCAGCACCAAACTCCTGCTCCAAGCCGCAGCCACTGCTCTCAAGTTCACCCCATCAAAAATCTTGACCAGATCCCCAACACGCTTCTTGCTTGTATCAGTATCTATGAAGTCAGCAAACCGTCTTGATGATCTTGGTTGTGATCGCCTCACGCCTGATATAGTCTTAGTGTGTTCGCTAATGATCTGCGTTAATCCCCCAGGAACACAAAGATGCGCCACTGGCAAGTATCCTATCATTCGTATTCTAACCCATGGCGTAAAATTGGATCCCAGTGGCAGCTACATTCTTACCACACGACGCCAATGGTCGCCATTTCTCAGTATTATTCTTTCGCCCAGCGGCCCGACCTGATTATCAAGCGTCTTCCTGTTGCAGGAGCGTGTTCTTATTGGTGTTGTCTTGTCGTTCCAATTCATCTCACACCATTGCCACACCTGTTTGGAAGCTCAGCCGGTCTTGATACCAACCTATTCAGCATGGTTTCTATATCCGAAGTCCAGACACTGTCGTCCTTTTGGCTGACGATGACGCCACTTGGGGCGGTCTGGAAGCGGAATGGTCTCCGCCTCTGTCCGGAGCATCATATTGAGCGTCACCAACACTGTCCCTTCAGCGGAAACAGCACTTCAACAACCCATGACCCGAGTGAACCGGATGAGGATGAATATTTCCTTTGACTTGTTCTCCTTCATCATGATGACTACGCTGGGGTGGTTCGTTCTCATCATTTCATTCCTTGGGTTTTTGCAGGTCAGGCGATGGGAGTGGAACATTCAGCGAAGCACAATGGTTGACATGCCTGAGGACCTCCAAGCGTTGGAGACCCTCGATCACACGATTGGGATGCGTGCGTAGCCTAAGCCACATGAGCACCAGCGAGACGTTGAGGTGAGTCTCCCCGAGTCCGATACCGGCACTCGACTCTAGTCGGAAGTGCCTAAAATGGCCCATTCGATGACATTTCTAGGACACGATCATATGAATTACGGCTTGACGTGCATCCAGTGACATCGTCTCAACACTCATCATCTATGATTCGAGTTGTAGTCATACGCATCGTACTAGCCCGATGCACTTGTAAATGTATACTGGCAAGTTTCTTGGATCCTTCCTTCAGTGCTGTATTCCCAGCCTTTCCCCGCCTCCTTCATCCCAGTCGTTACTCGTTCGGGCGGCCGGGCGTGCCCATATCTCAATAGCGTGGCTAGGGAGCATATTGGGAAGGGGATTAGGTGGATGTCAATTATACGTATCAAATCTTAGGTGATGTAACCGATGGATTCCTTCAGCAGCTCGAATGTGCGTGCGCGCGTCATAAGCTTAGTCAACAACGTTGCTTTGAATATTTATTCGAGAGATCACACTATTTTATTTGATCTAGCTTAGGCCTTAGTAGTCTTGGCGCTTCGTCTTCCTGTACTATGCGGAACGCCGGAGCCCCGTCACCACCAACAATGGTATTCTATACATTACGTTAAAGGAATAGTACATGACACACAAGGCTTCAAAGACTGTCCACAATTTCACACAGCGGTGCAGCGCAAAGGCATCGAGTGTATAGCCAAGGAAGTAAATGGGTGCACTGATAAATGCTAAACAACCCGACTAATATCGATGACAATTGGGGTCTTTGACTTGCCCTGGACCAGAAGTCGAGTTCCATCCCTGCTGGACTGAGGGCGGTATGACTCCAAACTACATTCTGGCACTCGGTGACCGTACCATGCTAGCAAAGAAGTAACCGGCTCATATTCCTCTGGAAGCTCAAGTATTTGTCTGCCATTAAACATCACCGATCGGGACCAGATGTGTGGGTTTTCCCTTGTTGCAGAGGAAGTGGACTCGGCCTCCCATACTCGGTGGCTGCTTGGTGAGAGGTCATAAAACGGGCGCTTGATCCAGGACTCATCTTCAGAGTCACACCCTGCATCCTCAGAACGATGTTCATAAGCTGTATCGTCTTCCACCAATAAAGAAGTGGCTTGAGTGAATATAGGATTTGGAACGAGATGGAAGTGAGTTGGAGGGACGTTGGGATTGATAATCCAAAAAAAGGGGTTGGTCACACGATAAGATGCAATAAGCTCGTATGATTGTGTCGACCATGTGAAAGCGCTGAACCCGTCAAACGCGCCGACATATCGTGCACCTGGAGAGAACCCAAGCGTCCGTCGGTGAGGCCTAGATAAGGGGGTTGCATTGCGGTATTGGGTGGATGGGGAGGACGGGAATGGGACAGACAGGTCCGAAGGAGAGGTGAGGAGCCGGATGAAAGGATACTCAGAGACAGCTATGAGTGTCATGTTATCGCACCAAGGGTTGTCGAAATTTCGTGGTGCTCGTATGATAAATAATCCATTATCTGAGATGGCGGTTTCAGCAGGATAGAGACCAGAAGGAAGATTGCCAAGCTTCACTGGGGCGATGCCATGGCTGAGAACTGTGACGTTCCCATCAATATCCTCAGTAGCAACCCTGTGGCTACCGTATACAAATTCAATCCAGTTAGGGAGATTGGCTGGATTATGCTGCAATTGGCAGATCGGACGCTGATGGTCAATATCGACGACTTCGATGACACCGCTGCCAAACCCAAGTACAACGTAGCGACCATCGAGGGAGAGTGCAGCACAGGTCACAACGCCATTGCGAATATCAGGTTGGTAGAATTCAGCTTTGTAGCTGATCTCCTGTCCCCATTGGCGAACCCTTTCAGTCAACTTTGCGTGCATGACTTCTTGAGCCCTGCACGAATCTTCGTTTAATGGGATCGTGTCATCAGACTTTCCATGAATAGAGAAAACCCGGACACCAGAGAGATGGCCATATTGTTTGTAAACAGAGGGTGGGGCGAAAGGGAGAATCGATCGATAGAACCTCCATGGATGGTCCTCGGCATGCTGAGTTACCTGATGTAAATCTCTCAGAAGCTGGATTGAATCGTGATTCCATCGAAGATGACACCACATCAATTAGAAATGCATCGGACAGATAGTTTATACTCACGTTAAATTGAAGTAATTGTTCAGGAAATATCTCTCCATGCCATGTCTCCTCCATGTGGGATTGCAAGTGCGCGAATATTAACACATAATTTCGTGTAATGAAGGAATTAAACTCGTTTTGCAATTCATTGGACTCTTGTGAAAAAAGTTGCAAAGGGTCCAAGTGGTCGGCTAAGTGGTAAATAACGTAGTCGAAGCGGCTGCGATAATCCTTCTTTTTCACCATAAATTCCTCCCATTTCCCTTCTTCTCCTAAGGAACGCGGATCCGTGGGTATCCCAAACACGTTCTGCTCACAACAATTGTTGAAATATCGAAGGAGCGGCAATCCAAGGAGATACCCATTCACGTCATCGATGAAAAACACTTTGTCTTTCTCATCACCGATTGGTTTCCCGGTTATGAATTCTCTTGCCGTTGCGTGATAGAAGGTGATATCCTCTGCATTGTCCAAGGGAAGATTTATGATTGAGCTGATTGGTTCCAACGTCGCACGGATCTCATCCTCGCTAAACCCAAACATCTGCGACATGGAAGACACATCCCTCAGCCCATACGTCGTAAGAATTGCGGTGACTACTAAGCGATACATCTTGGATATATCTGGGGGAATTCCAGCTGAATCCACCACATAGGCTTGCCGAAGGATTCGCAAGTATTCCTGATTGAGGTCGGTGGGTGTACCAGTGACACTACGCAAGCCCTGAAACGCCGACTGTAGAGTACGACCACGCCGTGTCCGCTGGCAAACATCGCGAACTCGGATTGATGCCATAACAGGCAACCCACGGCAAGCCCAGGCAAAATCATTAAGTTCCCACTCTGTTGGTTTCCATGAAGATTTTCTGATGACATCCCGAAGACCATCCTCCACAATACAACAAATTGTGTGGAAATCTTCATCGTACTCTATCTTATCCACATCTTCACATGGTATAACAAGACCCTCGTGTTGAGCTTCAAACCAAGCTGAAATGACTCCTGGCTCAGGACGACAGCTAACTAGCACAGAAAATGCCTGCGGAAGCTCCTGAAGACCAAGTACCAGCCCCATCAAGGACTCAAGGGTCTCCTGATTGCCGCACTCATCGAGACCATCCAAAACGATGACGAAACGATCCGTACCCGAAGGGAATATGTCCTTCAGGTTACGTATAGGCTCAATCACCAGAGTCTTGATTTGTTTTTCTAGAGGTAATTCCTGAAACAAGGCCAAATCCGGTTTCCGAAGTTGTCTGACGAGCGACAATTTGAAGTCCTCGTTGAGGGATGCAAGTTGGCAGGCAAGGGTAGAGGGAAACTGTTCAATAGAATCCAAGCCCGATCCTCTCCGGTTCTTGTCCCAGAAATATGACGCTGCCAGTGCGCCCTGCTGCTCTAGAGTGGATGCGATACTCATGGAGATCGCGGTCTTCCCTGTCCCAGGGGACCCCCGTAGCCAAACAAATCGGTTCTCAGGTTTCTTCAGGTGCTCGAGTATGGATTCTTGAATCTTGAGTCGTGTGCCCGGTAGGCACTCTGATTTGCTTTTTACGTAAATATGCTCGGCCGGGGCTCGCTTGAGTCTCGATATCTCGGCTAGGAGCATTAGTAAATAGGCAATTCACAGGTTTGTACACAGACACGTACATTGAACCGATGCGTGCTCGGTGCGAAGTAGAATTAAAGTCAATGATCTCAGCTGTGGCGAACATGACAAATTAGAATTTGACCATTCAAAAAATGTCGGGCACGCAAACCTCGAATCGACGGATAGCATCATTGAGGCAGTTCTTCATATTGGTTATTTGCTGTGTTATATTAGACGTTTGAATGGTCTTCTCGACGATGTTTTTTTCTTGAACTAATTTAATGTCTTCTACTTGTATTTGCAATGCCCTACGAAGAGAATAAGTGAATGTGAGCAAAAGGGAAGAATGAGATGCGTACACGTGGAATTCCTCCACTAAGGTTTCAAGCTCCGGAGGAATCTTTCCAGTCCAAGTCTGGAGGGGCTCAAACACCGACTTGCCGCCTGCTGGATCACTTCGCACAACTGTTTGAGATCCTGGGTGTTGCCGCTAACATTCTACATGCATGCAACCAGATCAGACTCGTACCCAGTCGTCGTCGCTCCGTGACGCGCACTGCGCACACGCATTCAGTTGGGTTTATATTAAAAGTCACAGTCACCTTACATGATGCATGATAGTCATCTTTTGTATTGAACCCTTAAAGTACATGTGCCGGAAATAGAGTTAAACCCGATCACCTACCCGAAAACCAGCGCGCGACACTTCGCTCCAACGACTGCACAAAAGTTGGTGGCGGTGTTTTCGCAGCATCCGGGACTGAATTGTTGAGTCCACAACTTGTGCGCAACAGATAGGTTGTAGTCCGGTGCATTTTTAGTTCAACTCACATAAGATTTGTGCCCGACCCACCCAAAGGGTATGAAGGGCTGCGGAGTCAGTAACCTGAGCATGCAGAGAATCTAAGCCTTATATATACTTGAGAGCATTACTTGTTGGTGCGAGTTAGTGCAGATGGTATAGCGTTCGCTGAGGCTATGCACTTTTTTTGCTTGCTTGGGTTCGACTCCACTTGGTAACCTCCTTTTTTCATGCATCACCCCTTTCATACATGCGACAAATTTCCGTATACATCACCAAGAATGAGGAATGAATGAAAAAAGGAAGTTACCAAATGGAGTCGAACCCGAGCAAGCAAAAAAGTGCATAGCCTCTGCGAACGCTATACCATCTGCACTAACTCGCACCAACACAGTAATGCTCTCAAAGTAATATATAAGGCTTAGATTCTCTGCATGCTCAGGTTACTGACTCCGCAGCCCTTCATACCCTTTGGGTGGGTCGGCACAAATCTTATGTGAGTTGACACTAAAAATGCACCGGACTACAACCTAATCTGTTGCGCACAAGTTGTGTGGACTCAACAATTCAGTCCCGGATGCTGCCGAAAAACACCGCCACCCAACTTTTGTGCCAGTCGTTGGAGCGAAGGTCGCGCGCTGGTTTTCGGAGTAGGTGATCGGGTTTAACTCTATTTCCGCACATGTGACTTAAGGGTTCAATACAAAAGATGACTACTCATGCATCATGTAAGGTGACTGTGACTTTAATATAAACCAACTTGAAATTGCGTGTGCGCAGTGCGCGTCCACGGAGCGACGACGACTGGGTACAGTCTGCAACCAGATATAAAAGACGACCACCATCGAGATCTTCAAGATTCTCGAACCTCATAGATTTGAATCCCTGTCAAAAGGGCGTTTGGGATCTGATCAAGATTTGGGATAGGAGGAGCCTGAGAGCAGTGGCCGCGGTTCGGAGGAGGGCTTTAGTGCTCCCAATGATCATCTTCTTCGGATCTCCATCGGATCTGCGAGGTGCCGCCGGGCCCGATGGAGCAGCTGGAACTGACGACCTGGCATCTGAAGCCTCTCCCTCTGCGCTAGGAATTACTCGTGACGAATCAGTAGTCGCTTCGGTGGGAAGGGGAGACAGCGATGGCCATGGGTCGTTCGTGGATGTCTGGGCGGTGTAGTCAACATAGGATGATCGAGATCGACATTGTTGATTGGTTGAGACGATTGGGATCGGGGCTAGGGCTTTTCTTCAATCGCCCAAAGATCCTGTCTCGAAAAGACGTCGATTGCTTCGTGACATCATCCCCTGAGGCACCAGTAGAAGGCGAAAGAATAGGCGCTGTAGTAGCAAGGATACCAGGATGTGATCCTGCAGAATCACCATGGTGATCTCTGTGAGCCGATACGTCGCTTGCAGTCGCGGAAACAGTGATCCGGATGCTGGAAGCAGGAGAGATGGAAGTCCGCGGCTGATCATCAAGAGGCTCAGAAGGGCGTTGCGACCTAGTAAACTGAGAGAGAAATCTGGGGGCTGAGGCCTTTCGGACATCGTGTGAGTGTAGCTAGGAGACGTTCGGCGGCAGAACTGCTCACATGATGTACTGTACAGTGGACATAACAGGTAGGACAACGTTGAAGCCGAAAAAAAGCCGTCAGTAAGGAAATTGTTCATATTTTTCCTTGCTTCAAGTTAGGAACTTGCATACGGCCGCGGATTCGACGCGCGCACGTGCGGGCCCGCTAATTGCCCATCAATACTGCGCGATGGCGGAAATGGTACCGTCCTGGCAGACTGTGGATCTTCGGTAGAGATGGGTGGACCAAGTCCGGCGTTGTAAACTCACAAAGGCCTCCATACAGTTCCAAAGCATTTTCCTCGCTGACGGTACAGTCATACGAACGAAGCAACCTTGGGCGCAAGAACGATCAGTTGATAAAAAGTGGACCCAGGCACTACTGAGAAGCATGAGCAACTCGTTTCAGTCCAAGACGCTTAACAGTACCAATGATGGTGCAATTGCATCCATCTCCCCTATCCCATGCAAGGACCCGGGACCGAACCGTGAACCGGCCGAACCAAAACCGAACCACAAAACCATTGAAGGATTGTAGCCAACCACGTTGGATATTGCGCATAAGTACATGCATAAAGTAGAGATCAGGGTCGGACGCATTTAGGGATGGTTGAAAAAAAAATTGGAAAGGAAATTTAACTACACACACTCGAAGTGTCGGACACCAACCTAATTCCATGGACCAAAGGTTACATCTTTCCAGATAGAACGTTCAAATGGTTCCGAACCGAACCGAACCGGGACGGAACCGAAATGCAATTCGGTTTCGGTTCATTACGTCACTGGTTCGGTTCCGGTTTGCCGAACCGATTCCGGTTCCGCTTCTCAAAAAGAACCGAATCTAGGACCTGAAACGTCATCGTGCCCACCCGACTTCCGTGATCTGTTGAAGTTTCTTGTTCCTTGGTACGCTGTGGACGGTCCATTGAGTCCGTTGGACTATATTTCTAATTGCGCACGGACATTTCCTTGAAGGATTGCCCGATGCTTCCGTTTTTGGAGTCCATGCTGATGGACGCAGTCGTGGAACTTTATTACGCGTCAGTATACTGTGTCTCTTGATCACAACTTCACCATTAATCAAGGTCTGGCCAACTGTTTCACAATCCACCTTGCTTTCCCTGTAATTTAGATCGTGCAAGACTTAGACTTCTCAGCGAGCGATGGGCTTTAAAAGCCACGACAAAATTTCTCTCTCTCTCTCTCTCTCCTCAGTTCACGTATCCAGAACTGAGCGGTTACACGACGTTAGTTCATAATTTCAATATGATCAAGTCAGCCACGCCGCAATCTTCGAAACTTCGTCGCGTCCCACCGACCTCTGTGATCAAGTCAACCACACCGCAATCTCTGAAACGTCTAACATACTTCGTCATCTGTCCCGACAGCCTTGCCTTAGGTCCAATGTCTCAGGGTGTCAGAATTGTCAGGGATCTCCGTGATAAAATTTATGAGAAGCACAAGCTGCTGCGTGACGAGTACAATGTCGGCGCGCTTGTCTTGTACAAGGTAAGTGGGTAGGCCCTCCAGTCTGAAGAATGCTGTGCTGATCCAAAGAAGCCTGATAATTTGACGATAAGGGGCGATGGAAAGCTTATTGATAGAGCAACGGGTAGTATAACTACGAAGATCCTCTTGATGGTCCTGATGATGAAGCAAACGACATTTTTGGACAAGACTCCAGGCCCATGTGGTAGTCAAAGTGCAGCGTAGTGAGTCATATCGTTTCGTCTGTTCAGCTCAGCTAATCCTTCCAATTTTTGCTGTAGTCCTTAAACAGACGGCCAATACAGATGCGCAATACTTCTTTGTTCACACATTGTTGACTTCTCAGTATGCTCCGCCTATCCAACAGTCTCTCTTATCACTGAGAAGGATCCACTTTACGGCGGCTTGGCCATCATCCGCAACCACCTCTGGGGAAATGAGGGTCGCTTGCGTGGACTCATTACTCGCTCCTCGATCCACGTACCCGACCTTGATGATCTCAATAACAAATCTCAAGAATCTAAGCCAGAGGACGTCACGATGGGTGACGCTACGGCGAAAACTGGAGCACTGTTCTACAACCTGATGGAGATCCCGAACGTGCCGTGGAATATATCCGAGGTGCTCGAAATGAGATTTTTATGTGCGGAACGAATACAACGAGCTCGATGCATTCGTGGAGGAGCAGAGACAATCAGATATCGCTGGGTTCCATCGGCGCAGACCGATTTTGCTTAAAGGCAAGGCTGTCTATTCGACGCACTGTCTCCTGAATCGGCTCGCACAAGGAAAGCTCACCGTGCTCTCCAAGTCACCTTTGATACGTTTCGCCTTTCTCGAATCTGGTGTTTACATGATTCCAATGATTCCTTCCTACATTGGCGAATCCCGAGCTCTCCGTAGCTGAAGGAGCCGATTTGGATGGCCTTGTTCTCTCTCATCTTGCTTCGGCTGCGGAGGTCAACACTCTGCTGCAGCAGCGATGGAGGATCTTGGTAGCATCGTCGTCCGAGCCAGAAGAGGGGCAAGGAAAAACAGTCCGAACACGTTTTACATGAAAAGATGGAGCTGGCAAGAAGTGTGTGTATCCCAGTAAGCCGCCAGTTGTGTAGGTAGATGCCTAGTAGTGCTCATCTCTCCAGCGGTTATGCGAAGGAGCAGAGGGTTGACGATGAAGCTTGGCATGTTGCGTTCATAAGGTATGGGGGTTCGGCGAGGCAGTTACTCGATCGTACGCAAGAGCAGGTAGATATCGACCTCGACTCGGCTATTATGGGATGCACTCCATCTCCCTCTTCCAGCAAGCGGTGAACACGAAGCCAAGAAATATCACCACCATCTGGCAGAAGTCAATCCCTTCCAAGACGAGAATGGTCGTGTCTGTCGATTAAGACCAAGCACGCAGGTGATTTCCCTCTTTATTTTCAACAAGCTCATGAAAAACAAAGGATTGGAAGTGGTTGAAAGTTTGGCCCAGTACTTCTACGATTATATAAGGGAGCCCTCTACACCCTCCACAGCCGGTCTGATGTTCGAAACTGTCGGGCATTTTTACATCCTCAGAAAAACTAAAGCTGCCCTTCACGTACTAGGACTCGAAGACGGCAACAAAAACTATTCCATTTGGAACACATCGACAATGAGAAGGTGGAGGCATTCTCCGGTTTTCCAGTGGATAAGGTCCCTTGTCTGGATGCTGCCAAGTACTACCGACCGGTTCCTGGGGACCTGCCTGGTATCGACTCGTTCGCTTTCGAAAGGGATGAGAACCACACCATCACCGGTGTTGTCATGTTTCAGTACATGATTTCTCCACGACACCCAGTCAAGGAACCTCACATTAACAGGCTTTGGGATGTGCTGCAGGAGCAACACAAGGGGGCGTGGCAATGGAAGATCGTATTTGTCATCCCGAAGAAATCATTCAGTGAACAAATGCTCGCGAAAGCCTTGGCAACAGTGTTGTCGCAATTTGTGCTGGAAATTGATGTGGTGGATATGTGGGAGACCTTGAAAGATAACGTTGATACGCACAATTTATGGGGCTTTCCCTGTTGACATGGTGTTGGGACACTGACATCTATCTCCGATGTGACACTCCGTAACACTCTAAACATTGTAATGTCAATAACTTTCGCTGGATTGCAGCACCCCTTAACTCCTCACCACCGTAGTTGACGAGGGAGGTAGAGTAGGACCTTACTTGTTGAGAAATCGTACTTAGTCGGACACTTTGACCAGTTGGCATGACTGCGGCATCAATTGCAGACTTCATCCAAAGGAGCATCGTCAGACTGGGTACGAGTCTGGAGCATCATCAGTACTGTGAAATAGAGCAACAGGCAGGTTGAGAGAATTTTTAGACTAGGTTGATTGTGACTCCGTGCAGTGACCATGAGCGTCGCACTATTCTTCAGTCAATGACCATGTCGGGAACGGGGATCCCCGTTCTAACGTACATATTACAATGCCTTGTAATTGTGTAATTGTTCACGCCCATTGGAAGCAGGTGCCATTGACCTGAATTTG